>NC_092296.1:522500-822500 GCF_036320965.1 Panulirus ornatus
CAAGCTCACCACAAAAAAGAAAACAGATTCGGAACTCCTGTTTCACGGGTTCAATTGTGTGTTTCCGAACTTTCTTTTATCCCCCGCCCTTCCGTTTGTCCTCTCCGTACGAGAATGGGGAAAACTTTGCCCTAGCAGACAGACTACTCCTTTTTAGCGCAATCAACTTGACGCCGGGAAGTTACTTTATAAAAAGGGGAGAGAGAGAGAAAAAAACCAAGATCCCAGCAGACGAAATGCGAGATTGTGAAACACTTAACTCCAAGAGGCGAGTCCAGTGAAGCGAAATAGTCCCACAGGAAGATCTGATGGATTACATTAGTATATGATTTCTTTGGTTGACGGGTTCGAGTCGTTCATCACGGGCCTCAAAAGCCACGAATGGCGCGCGCGCGCGCACACACACACACACACACACACACACACACACACACACACACACGCGCGCGCGCGCGCGCGCGCAGAAAAGTTTGGGATTCGAACCGCTTAACCAAATCCCGAGACGACCAACTCCACTACGCTCCGGAACCTCCGGAACTCTTCCGTGATCGGTGATATATATATATATATATATATATATATATATATATATATATATATATATATATATATATATATATATATATAGTCCCACTGCTAGTAAAGTAATTCTTTAAATATAATCCTATACAGGATGCTTTAAATATAATCCCACACAGGATGTCGACACATAACGCGTGGCAATAATATTCCTGGTCTTAAACCCTACGTGACCTACAAAAGATGGGGTTTTATTTATCTATCTATATGCAAATTTAAAGCAACACCTCTCTCTCTCTCTCTCTCTCTCTCTCTCTCTCTCTCTCTCTCTCTCTCTCTCTCTCTCTCCTGCTACTGACATTACACGCATTCATCAATACGACCCCGAGGCGTCAAAATGTAGACCACCTCATGACGAGAGAGAGAGAGAGAGAGAGAGAGAGAGAGAGAGAGAGAGAGAGAGAGACCTCGTTGCAATGAACCTGGAGAGGATACGCTGACGTCACGGTCAAAGGTCATAATGTACACACAGACAAGAGTCTAAAGGTCATCTCGAACGCCCGGCAAAATGTCTGATATGTGACCTGCTTCACGGGATACAGAGGGACACACAGACTCATGCCATGCGGAACGACGGGAGAGGCGTATAGATCTGTGCTACGCTGAGCCACACGAAGTAACAGGATACTGTAATGCGTAACGGGATATTGTAATGCGTAACATGATACTGTAATGCGTAACAGGATACTGTAATGCGTAACATGATACTGTAATGCGTAACAGGATACTGTAATGCGTAACGGGATACTGTAATGCGTAACAGGATACTGTAATGCGTAACAGGATACTGTAATGCGTAACATGGTACTGTAATGCGTAACAGGATACAGTAATGCGGCATCCAGAACACAGCAGGACCCAAAACACCAACTTATAGAAGAACACGAAACTCGCTGATCACTTCGACATCCACCCACCCACACCGAGACTCGTCCCTCCACACGACAAACCCCGTACAAGATGGGGGGGGGGGGGGGGGGGGGGGGGGGGGGGGGGGGGGGGGGGGGGGGGGGGGGGGGGGGGGGGGGGGGGGGGGGGGGGGGGGGGGGGGGGGGGGGGGGGGGGGGGGGGGGGGGGGGGGGGGGGGGGGGGGGGGGGGGGGGGGGGGGGGGGGGGGGGGGGGGGGGGGGGGGGGGGGGGGGGGGGGGGGGGGGGGGGGGGGGGGGGGGGGGGGGGGGGGGGGGGGGGGGGGGGGGGGGGGGGGGGGGGGGGGGGGGGGGGGGGGGGGGGGGGGGGGGGGGGGGGGGGGGGGGGGGGGGGGGGGGGGGGGGGGGGGGGGGGGGGGGGGGGGGGGGGGGGGGGGGGGGGGGGGGGGGGGGGGGGGGGGGGGGGGGGGGGGGGGGGGGGGGGGGGGGGGGGGGGGGGGGGGGGGGGGGGGGGGGGGGGGGGGGGGGGGGGGGGGGGGGGGGGGGGGGGGGGGGGGGGGGGGGGGGGGGGGGGGGGGGGGGGGGGGGGGGGGGGGGGGGGGGGGGGGGGGGGGGGGGGGGGGGGGGGGGGGGGGGGGGGGGGGGGGGGGGGGGGGGGGGGGGGGGGGGGGGGGGGGGGGGGGGGGGGGGGGGGGGGGGGGGGGGGGGGGGGGGGGGGGGGGGGGGGGGGGGGGGGGGGGGGGGGGGGGGGGGGGGGGGGGGGGGGGGGGGGGGGGGGGGGGGGGGGGGGGGGGGGGGGGGGGGGGGGGGGGGGGGGGGGGGGGGGGGGGGGGGGGGGGGGGGGGGGGGGGGGGGGGGGGGGGGGGGGGGGGGGGGGGGGGGGGGGGGGGGGGGGGGGGGGGGGGGGGGGGGGGGGGGGGGGGGGGGGGGGGGGGGGGGGGGGGGGGGGGGGGGGGGGGGGGGGGGGGGGGGGGGGGGGGGGGGGGGGGGGGGGGGGGGGGGGGGGGGGGGGGGGGGGGGGGGGGGGGGGGGGGGGGGGGGGGGGGGGGGGGGGGGGGGGGGGGGGGGGGGGGGGGGGGGGGGGGGGGGGGGGGGGGGGGGGGGGGGGGGGGGGGGGGGGGGGGGGGGGGGGGGGGGGGGGGGGGGGGGGGGGGGGGGGGGGGGGGGGGGGGGGGGGGGGGGGGGGGGGGGGGGGGGGGGGGGGGGGGGGGGGGGGGGGGGGGGGGGGGGGGGGGGGGGGGGGGGGGGGGGGGGGGGGGGGGGGGGGGGGGGGGGGGGGGGGGGGGGGGGGGGGGGGGGGGGGGGGGGGGGGGGGGGGGGGGGGGGGGGGGGGGGGGGGGGGGGGGGGGGGGGGGGGGGGGGGGGGGGGGGGGGGGGGGGGGGGGGGGGGGGGGGGGGGGGGGGGGGGGGGGGGGGGGGGGGGGGGGGGGGGGGGGGGGGGGGGGGGGGGGGGGGGGGGGGGGGGGGGGGGGGGGGGGGGGGGGGGGGGGGGGGGGGGGGGGGGGGGGGGGGGGGGGGGGGGGGGGGGGGGGGGGGGGGGGGGGGAGGATGTGGTGGGGGTGTTGTGGGGTGCGTGCACTTAATCCTGGACAGCGAGTCGCACAACCACTCAGTCTGTATTACTAAATGAACAATACAGCGCCGAGTTAACAATAAATAGATAAATAAATAAAATGAATAAATATTCGACATTCGGGTCAAAATGGAGGAACGCGGGACTCTATGTACCGTCTGGCAAACCCCATGTTTACAGTCAACGCGTCTACAATTACTGCACTAAGACATAACGAGATCAACTACGTAATCATCCAAACGACCAATCATTGGGACGAGGATTGGAACACCGGGAACAAGGAGTTGGATCGTCCTAACGCTGGCTCGTGTGATGTAAACTTCAAATTAAGAGGATTGCCTGAGTGAAGGCTCGGTGGGGGGGTCATGTGATTTTTGGCCGGCGACACATGACAGACAAGACACCAAAGGTGAATGATATTACGTTTCAAAAAAAAAAATGGTAAAAATCGTTTTTTGTAATGTGTTTTGAGAGAGGGAGAAATCATTCGCTTCCTTATTGCCTTACGGTGGACGGTATGATTATAACGAACTAGTAAAACCAAATTGGCAGTGTATTTTACAACGTCATTACAAAATCACACACACACACACACACACACACACACACACACACACACTTATTCAAAGTGTCACACTTTCCACAGGTTAAAAACATCCAATCAATTCATGATACTCTGACCCTTCACACACTTGTAGATTCAGTGACCACACTTGACATATTACCACCATTCCTTACACTCGAGACATATAACCAGCCCTCATCCTTATGCCTCATTCCCTCACACCCTCATACTTCATCCCCTCACACCCTCATACCTCATCCCCTCACACCCTCGTACCTCATCCCCTCACACCTCATCCCCTCACACCCTCATACCTTATTCCCTCACACCCTCATACCTCATTCCCTCACACCCCATCTCATTCCCTCACACCCTCATTTCTCATCCCCTCACACCCTCATACCTCATCCCCTCACACCTCATCCTCTCACACCCTCATCTCACAGTCATACCGTCCTCTCTCACTTTCCTTCACAAGAAATACTACCAAACCATCTTCAGATGGGAGGGAGGCCCGCTCACTCCCCACACGCCCATATATAGGCCTGTCAACCCTTATACGATATACCCTCGCGCCCATACACGTTACCTATACGACGCAATGACATGAACCACTGCTGTCTTTTCTCACATAACTATTCTTCTTATTGGCCTCGATCCCATCCAGCATCACATCAAATAAAACATTATATTTCTTAATTTCGTTCCCGTCTTTCTTCGTCTTGCCGTAATTTTCTAACAGGATTACTTCAACTTGCAACATGGATAAACTGATCACATTTCTCTCCTACACTAACTCTTGACTTTCGTTAGGGATTAACTTTATATACAATAAACCCGCCTTCATTAACATGTACCTTAACTTACAATCGGGTAATTTCTAACGTAAAATTCTAGTAAAAGTTAGAGTGACTAACCTAACGATTTACGAGGCCTGGCTTTCTAACGTACTAATAAAATTAGATTTAATAACCTAACGTAAGTTGTACGAAGCTACACTTTCGTTGTACGAATCTAGACTTTCTAACGTTAGATTTCCTAACCTAACGTGGTACGAGGCTAGACTTTCTAACGTTCCAATAAAGTTAATTTACTATACTTAAGAGGCAAGGCTTTCTAACCTTCTAATAAAGTTAGTTTTACTAACTCTAACGTTGTACGAGGCTAGGGGTTAAATTTTTCAAGTCATCTCGCTCGCCTAACTTTCCCTACACCAACCTTAACTTTCAAAGTCTAATTTCACTTCCGACTTGGCCAGGCTTAACTACTCACTAGATTACCATGAACATTCCACTCTGCTAACTTTACCTCGGCTAACTTTAGGACTTAACTAAGTTAGCCTTAACCTTCTACGTGACTAACTTTAACTTTCAACTGTTAACTTTAACTTTCGACTAAGCTGACTTTAGCTTTCTACTTGGTCAACCTTAAATAACTAAGCTATCCTTAAAATTCAAGTAAACTGCCATCAGTTTACATTTGACTAACTTCAACTTTCATTAGTCTATCCTTATCTATCCTTAACATCTACTATTCCATCCTTAATATCTACAAGTCTACCCTAAACATCTACCACGCTGACATTTAACATCCACTTAATCCTTAAATTTTAAAGTACGCAATCTTTAACTGTCACAAGTTTACCCACAACTTTGTAATAAATCATTTAAAGTTAGAACCAACATTTTAACTTTCAATTTGCAGCTGATGTTAATCTACAACTTGCCATCTAACTGACGTGTTAAGAAATTGTTAAAGTCCAACGCCCTAAATACCAAATTATCGGCTAAAATTAGGCTTTCCTAAAAGTTCGAGACCAGACAATTTCTTCTGGCAGCCACATATTGTTCCGCTTAACGCACGCATCTCCAAAGTTTCCCAAAACACGAAATTTTAAAGGGAGTCTTAAGTTTAAGCGGCCTTAAATTTAGGTCACAGTAGCTTGTGTTCATGTTAAGGTTGGATACGTTACCTTTGCTACAGTAGAATATATGATACGTTGCCTTAAGGGAGGATACGTTACCTTTGCTATAGTAGAATATATGATACGTTGTCTTAAGGGAGGATACGTTAACTTTGCTATAGTAGAGATATGATAAGATGGGTACGAAAAAATAAACATGTTAACATGTATGACGGAGTTGCGAGACGCTGGCAAGTCTCAACATGTTAATTAACCAGGTAATACCAGGATGGACCGGGTCATTTGTCGAACTTCCGATGGAACGAGACTTTTTTACACACACACACACACACACACACACACACACACACACGTCATTAAGAAGGTCGCTCATGTCACACATTCAAGTCTCCCTCGCGTGAGAATCAATTTCTCCACTTTTAATACCGTCAAATCCCTTCTAAACACGTGAAACCAATATAGTCTTTAAGTGCACTCGAACTGCTCTCAGGGGGAATTCAATGTTACACAAAAACACACAATGGACGCCACCATAACCGTGACATTTAACACTTTGAAACCATTAACATGATCACGTTCACGACTGTTCTCAGCCGATAGATCAAAAACCATTTAATATATGGCTAACGACACATCTGGTACTGCCTCCACGACCAGGGGACGACAGCGAGAGGCAGTTACAGACCTGGGAGGCACTAGGAGTGACATTGAGAGAAGGGAAGTTACGGATTTGGGAGGCAGTAGCAGAGCGACAAAGAGAGAGAGGGGGGGAAGTTACAGACCTGGGAGGCAGTAGGAGCGACAGAGAGAGGGGAAGTTACGGACCTGGGAGGCAGTAGGAGCGACAGAGAGGGGAAGTTAAGGACCTGGGAGGCAGTAGGAACGACAGAGAAAGGGGAAGTTACGGACCTGGGAGGCAATAGGAGCGACAGAGAGGGGAAGTTACGGACCTGGGAGGCAGTAGGAACGACAGAGAAAGGGGAAGTTACGGACCTGGGAGGCAATAGGAGCGACAGAGAGGGGAAGTTAAGGACCTGGGAGGCAGTAGGAGCGACAGAGAAAGGGGAAGTTACGGACCTGGGAGGCAATAGGAGCGACATAGAGAGGGGAAGTTAAGGACCTGGGAGGCAGCAGGAGCGACAGAGACAGAGAGGGGAAGTTACGGACCTGGGAGGCAGTAGGAGCGACAGAGAGAGGAAGTTACGGACCTGGGAGGCAGTAGGAGCGACAGAGAGAGGGGAAGTTACGGGCCTGGGAGGCAGTAGGAGCGACAGAGAGGGGAAGTTACGGACCTGGGAGGCAGTAGGAGCGACAGAGAGCGAGGAAGTTACAGACCTGGGAGGCAGTAGGAGCGTCAGTGGGAGTGAGGAGCGAGGAAGTTACGGACCTGGGAGGCACTAGCAGCAGCAACATATAAGCCAGTTCCCCTCACGGAGAGGCTCCACGACACCGAGAGTGTCGTGTTGCAGTACCGGTTCCCCCCCCCCCCCCCACCTCAATGCCTCACACACACCCCCCACGTCAAGCCGCAGCCAGCCATTCACCCCACCTACGGTGAGGGGCGAGGTTTAAAGGACCCAACCCCCTCTCCCCCACACACACCACCCTCTCTCTCACACCGCCTAAGGACAAACTCACTCGCCGTGAGACCTGCCTCCACCCACGACATCATTAGTCCAACGACAAATCACAGTGCTCAATAAAAATTACGGCTTTCTCTAACAGAGCCAAATTTATATATACATATATAAATAATGTACTCTCCTTACCTTCACATGTGGTTGAAGCCCGTTAATCCTGGTAATTACAGTATCCAAGCATGGAACACAAAACCTAAAAATCCAAACACCAAAAGGAATCATATACACTACAGTACGACCAAAAGAAAACAGGTCATGGGAGCGCGTGTCCGACCTTCCCTTCGCACTGTCACATTGTAGACTGACGGTGTCGTGTGCCGCCAACCATCACACCTGGGGAAAGATTGTCGTACCGGAGAGGGAGATGATTGTCTTTACAGGTGCTCTCGTTCTTACCTCGTACTTCATCATGATCTCTATGGCATTTATTTCTTCCTTCCTTCCTACGGCCACATCGACTACGCAATACCCTTCCCTCAACACAGGCAGTTTGTGTTCTTAAATTCCAAGTTAGAGAGAAGGGTAGAGACTAAAGTATAATTCCAAGGTGGCTAGAAATGTTTAGGAAGACTTTAAAAAAAAAAAAAAAAAAGAGATGGGAGGGAAATCTGGAATCAATTATGCCTATGGTCGTATTTCAAGCCATCTTTCCACCGCCGTCAGATAAATTATTCCCGCCCCGCTCCTCTCCCTCCCTCTCCACCATGATCGATTTCAGTGCCTTCCCTCCTTGGGAGGACCCAAGGAGGGAAGGATTCCGTCAAATGCGATGTCCCAAGTGACATTTAAAAGGGGGAGCCGATCACTCGTTCATCCCTCCCATAGCCTCGTCCCGGATTGATGAATGACAACACGACTGTATTTCTTAAAACTTTTAAGGCTCAATTAAATCTCAGTTATATTTCATGACGCTCGTTTGCGGGAGATGAGGAAGGATTATGGTAAATACTTCTCACACACAAGGAGGGCTTGTACAGCGATGAACGACGTAACGATAGTTTAGACGTTTCTTTTAAGAAACTTCAGTTCGTAAGTGTTGTAGGACACAGCAGGGGAAGAAGACAAAGATGGTGTTGTATAGATGAAACACACACACAGGCACGGAATACACACATAGAAGTGTGGTGGTTAGGCTAAAACGAGGTAGTTCTGTGAGGAGGGTTACCAAACAAGGTTGTACAAGGTAGTTTGCATGAGGGCAATCTTGACGGGTTTCGGTAAGAGGGCAACTCAAAATGGTGCGTGTTAGTTATCTCATGTTTTATGAACTTGGGTAAGAAGAAACACTTGAAGGTGGAGCGTTCCCTGCGCTGATGGGTCGGGAGGCAACGTCATCACCACGCAACGCATGACGTCATCACCACAACGCAACTTAATCCACCACTCAGACCACGTCTTCACCACCACCACCACGCAGACCAAGTCTTCACCACCAACACCAGGCAGACCACGTCTTCACCACCACCACCACGCAGACCAAGTCTTCATCACCAACACCAGGCAGACCAAGTCTTCATCACCACCACCACGCAGACCAAGTCTTCACCACCAACACCAGGCAGACCACGTCTTCACCACCACCACGAAGACCACGTCTTCACCACCACGCAGACCAAGTCTTCACCACCACCACGAAGACCTAGTCTTCACCACCACCACCACGAGGACCACGTCTTCACCACCACCACCACGAACTTCCAAAACAATCCACACACCTACATAACGCCCTTACGCCACCGGTGACCCACGTCGTGTCCCTAGTGAGCAATAACACTCTCGCGATGCCCTTAGCACACGCCACCACCATCACCCACACACTACACTCTCACTTGTTCGCTAGGGAGATGGTCGTCGTTAACCTCGGGAGATCTGCTCTCCTGGTTCGATTCGCTAAGAATGGAGCGTCATGTGAATCGCATCACCAAAACACATCAAGATCACAGTGGGTGGGTAGGAGAAGCTTGAATCACTTCCCGGCCGTACCACCTCTTCTAACTAACGGCCGCATCCCATCCGATGGCTTGCCAGTGCAGTTTAAAGATCCCGGGTGACCAGCTGACGTGTTCGGTCTTCGGAAATGGTCACCAGATCGACGCCAAGTCTCTCTCTCTCTCTCCAGCAAGAAGGTCGTTCTCGACTGTGTCCAATACTGTGGTGACCACAAGGGGCCATGCCTTACATCGAAACTCCGGCCCTAATAGTGTGTGTGTGGGTTGATTTCTCTAGGTGACAGTACCGGATACACATATATGTAAAGACCGTAAGAACCATGGATGATCCACACTGACCATGTTAGCCACACAACTATTCAAATTGGGAACAACCATGGAAGACCCAACCCAACCCCAACCATGTGCGATGCATACAACCATGGAAGACCCCAGGCAACCGTGAATGACCCCACACAAGCATAAAAGACCCACTCAATTGTCCCCCTCAATTAACCCATTCACCCTACCCCACACTTTCCCGCTTTCCAAACCTCCATTTCTCTGCTGTGGCATTACTGCTCAACTGTACTCTTCCTCTTAACTAAATAAACCCACATCAGCTTAACTGTTCATTCTTAACACCTTTGCTTCTATAAAACTTTATCATCACCTACTTTCTGTCTTGTTCTTGATCGTACAGTTCTAATTAACAGGCCACAAAATTCTTGGGCAAACTTTGACCCTACTGCATTCTAGGACAAACAAAATTTGAGCCCTAGACATTTTTTTTAACAATCAGCACAGAGCAGGATCTAGTGCATTTATAGTTAAAAATAGCTCTTGGTTCCGGCAATTTTTCCTCTCAGCCTTCATCAACTGATCTTGTCCAATAATAGATCAAATAAATGCTTCCAAATATTAACATACACAAAAACTACTCTAAAGTCAGGACTCGCTCCCCTTCTTAACGTTCCTTCAAAACACTATTACTTACCTCTGGACTTCTCATCTTCACAGACATTCACTTACTAAATCAATAAGGACAATGTGATTATCATCTTTAGGAAATTCTTTCATTTAAAAGTAAAGATCTCTTCTACAATCACTGCATAAATGATCCTGCCAAAAGATGTTCATAAAACTAGTCTTTTTTTATTCGTCCACACTTGAATTCTGTACATCTTACCTTTGATAACAATGATGTTCACCAAGATCTATGAGGTATGTTGCTCTCACATGTATGGTGCTGCTCCAACAGGTTCCCTTATCCTTGTTGGACAAAACACAAACAAAAGTAATTTACCTCGCCTGTTAAAGGTCCCTCACATCATTTGCCCCTTCTCCACATGTTAGACAGTCTGTCTCAACCCTCCTACCATTGTTAAGGTCACTGCATCAATAAAATAAAAGTCTGTCACCCGTCCCTACCATCCCAACCACGACAAACAATATTGCTTTTCATTTCAGCTCTACTTTTAAACTTTCCCTGTAGCCAGGCTACATTCTCACTTACCTTTTCCAATTCTCACACTTTAAGTTTATGGAATTACCTGTTCTCCCATCCACTTACAATCCACACCTCCATAGCTTACAAACAAGTCATTTGGTCATTTACACTGACCTTTAAAGAAATCATTCGTATGTATCCCCCTCAGACCGATATGTAAAGTGGGATAAATACAGTGATAACAAGCCAAGAATCTTTGGATACCTGAATGAGAACACAATATTAACATAGACCTCTTTGAACAATATGACACGTGATGATTACATTCTCTCCCTATGCTACATATTACTACGAGTTTCTAACAAACCTAAAGACAAAACTTAAGAATTAACTTACCTGTATAGGACCTACACTAAACTTAGAATTAACTTACCTGTATAGGACCTGCACTAAAAATTAACTTGCTTGTATAGGACCTGCACTAGAAATCTGGATATAAACTTCTTGACAGGGATGGCTGTGAACACCTAGAGCCTGTGAAAGGTGAAGTACTATCTCTCAGTAATTCAGGTGTGTACATATAATCAATAGTTCATGTAAATATCTTTTTCTATTCTAATACCACGTAATCAACCCATTTTTCTTTTCATACATTCATCTACTGTACTAAATGACTAAAGACTGAGTATGTGCAAATGAGGCAGGAGGTTTTTTTCTACTTTTTTGCTTTATGATGCCACTTCACTAATGTAGGAAAGGTAACTAGATATATAAAATATATACCTAACAACCTCCCTTGCATTACCAAGATAGAAACAATAAAAAATATAAAAGCCTAATTGGCACACCTAGCCTCTGAAACCTGACCCCCATAGACTACTCCAGACGGCTTATCTATCAACCCTATCACACAAATACTTGTGTAACTCGAGTGCTCAGTTCTGTATACCTTGCCTTTGTATAACAGCAGTGTACATGCAATCTACCAATCCTAAGGGCCACACAAACACTAAGTACCCTTACTAACCAATCAATCTCACTCACACCCCCTTCTCGAGAAATGTAATTACAATCCCATCCACTTCTGCTTCATCCTGCACACTGCCTTCAGTACCCCTTTTTACCATACCATCTGCCATAACTCTTATTCTGCATGTCACCTATGTATGTGCAAAATATTCTCTCTCTTTCTATTCTGATAATTCAATTTTTTTCACTGATTTGTTAGCAGTAACAGTAAAAATTGTCTTTAAATAAATCCTCTACTGCCAATCTTAATTCCATCAACCTATCTTAAAGAATTCATTTCTTTTTTTCAATTTACTTTCCATAACCTTAAAATTACTGAGGTGTCTCTCAGACTGTGTGAAGTCCAGGGAATACAGAGACAAACCTTGAGCCAACAGCATCATACCAAAGGAACTTACATACAACCAATGTGTGATCAGATAGTCTAGCTACACCTCCAAATGACTGTGCATTCAATACAGAACCAAAGCTAATTTTCCCTAACACCACATACAGACAATACACCTAACAACCCACACAAGTAACTTATTATGGAATACATAATTAGACTGAAGCCATGAACTAGATCTGGTAATATCTATACAGTTACAACAATTAAACCTTTCCTTGACAATCTCAAGATATAATAACTATTCAATACATCTATATCGAGCAATGGAAATAATACAATTGTATAAGGAATGTATTGGTTTTATTACAACTTTCAACAAAATACTACTCAATGTCTCATAGGCCATCTGAAAGATTATACAAAATAATGCAATTCCTCATTTTCAAGAATACATAATTGCTTCCATACCATCAACTTGTAAGAAAAATATCATAAAACTGATCCCTCTGAAAATATTTTTCCCAATAAATCATTGTAAAAGCTAAGTCAAATGGCCAAAACTTAACCAATAAAATTCATAGTTACAAGGTGTAATATGATGTGGGCAAAGACGAAGTCAGCAAAACCACGTTCTGGGGAGATGCCAAGGAACTGTGGTTTGTTCTGAGGGTTTGCTTGTAGCCTCAAACTCACTGTGGAAAAAATTAACCGTCACATAACAAATACTTTGAAGCCTAAAATAGTTATTTAACTTTAAAATGTAGAAAATGAAAGGACTAGATTTGAACAAGGAATGGGAAATAACATGGATGGAGTGAAAAAGATTTTGAATGATTGGGGCCTGAATATGCAGAAGGGTGAAAGGCATACATGGGGGAGTGAACTGGAATGATGTGAAGTATACAGAGGTCAATGTGCACATGCTACCAATGGACTGAAACAGGGACTGTGAAGCAGCTGGGATAAACCATGTACAGGTGTGCGGGGCCTGGCTGTGGATATGGTGAACTGTACATGACAGCTAGGAAATGGATGTGAACAAGTGTGGCTTTTTTTTTTTGTCTATTCCTGGCACTACCTCACTAACACAGGAAAAGACAATGAAGCATGAAAAAAACAATCTATATCTACATATCTGCATTTCCTTTCTGTCTTTCAATAACATAACTTTCCTATATTTGCTGTCATCTAAGCATCTGAATAGTTTGTATTTTACATTTATCCTAATTCTAAAAGTTTAAGTATTTTTCTCTAAAATCACTTTTCATAAGCTGTAAATGAAAGTGTTATAATGAAATAGCCAGTTATTCAAAAAAAAATAATCAGAAGACTTCTTAAAGTTCAAACAAGAAGTGCTAAACTTAAATAAAACAACCAAGGGTCAGAAAGGTTCAGCAGAGGAAAGAAACTTGTTCTTAACCACCTCTGAAAAAGGGAAAATAAAAATCTAAAGAAAAAAATCTAACAATGACTGTCTTACCACCAAGCACAAAACATCCAACAGTGCATATAAAGCCTGAAAGGAAAGAGTTGAAGGGGAAAGTTCCAACAAGACAGCAGTAAACAAACTGCAAAACCCCAGTCATCAAAATGTAGGTCAAGTACGCATCAACAATCTTCAGCTTTTTTGGTGTGTTCTTCATGTATTCATCATAGAAGTTCCTGACGACCACAGTTAGTGTTGTTGAAGACATATTTGCTATCTGGAAAAAAAGTACAATTTTAGCTACAATGAAAAATTTATTATTTCATGGACTTAAAAGAACCCAACTTTCTTGAATGACAGTATTGTACTTCTCTAAATACTACATTAGCCTTAAAGGATATAATCATGTAATTTTCAAATTCTAACAAAAAGGTTAACTGGTAAATTACTAAAATGCATATTAATGGACTCTATATCTAATGAGAAGTATCAATGCAACAGATGCCCAAAAGGACTGTCACCAAACAGGACAATAAGTAATGAGAACAATCCAGGCCAAGTCATCGGCATATAACCTTAGGTTCAGGTGTGTTTTGAAGGGCGAGGCCTTGAAGTTGTGGGGAAGTTTTAAAGCTAGGCTAGAGTGACAGATGGCCTGGATTACACTCAGTGATGTCTTCTGCGGCAATTGTCCTCAGGGATGCTGGTAGCACTTCAAACCCTTCAACAATTATTTGCAGAAACGATTACAGAAGCATGATTTACTCGTTATTTTTCATCCAATGATTAAATAATACAACACAAGAAACTGAACACATCTAAACCTCACCCAAATTCCACTAGCAACCTTACTTTTCCTAAATTTGATGTTAATTGAAATAAATAGAAATATACTTTGGTGTTGTTCGGGTTCACTCCAGTTCAAGCATCCAATACGATGGGAAAACGAAAACAATGTTTTTGATATATTACAACTCCCATTTTAAAAACTCAAGTAAATCTTTACCCCTAAAGAAGGATGGATGAAGTTCAACAGGATTCTAAATAACTGTATCAATTAATATGGCCTTCACTCCATATAATCCCACATTATCATGGCCTCCCCCACTATCACAATTGTTCAAATGGGTGCAATAAAGTTCCAAAAGTATATGCTCAGTAATCTTCATAACTTCTATTAAATATTTAGAATCACTGATATGTTTCTCTCTCAAATCCATATTATCTATGTCTCTCAAATCCATATTATCTATGTGGTAGCCCTGTCGACATAAAATTAACCAATATCATTCTCCCTTCAATATTCTCAATTACTTCAAAATCACTTGTGATATCGTTTTCAAAAAAAAAATCATCTATTAAGGTGACCAAAGTAATGTATGTAATCATTCCAAAAAAAAAGGATCACTATTCAAATATACATCTGTCTAATAACCATTCCCATTAACCCCCAAAGTAAATCTCAGACCGGCCTACTGATTTCAGCGAAAATATATACTTATTCCTTTTAATGACAGCTGTGAACAAAGCGAATTGATACCTTATCATCATCGTATCATATTCGCACCATAACCTACCTCTTACAATTCACCACAATGTCAAAATTTGCAGTTTCTGTACACCCGAGAAATGACTTGGTGTCAGGAGCGTTCGGGAAGTACAGTGGATATCACAATGCACGACGGGAAAACCAATCTGTCCAATGATAACCCAGGGAAGTATTCCAGTAGCCAATGAGAGCTCAGGTCTCTGAGGTACGGGAGAGACCACCAGACATACGTTGGTCGCCTCTGATTGGTCCTTCATGTAAACAAAAAAACAAGAGACATAAGCGTTCCGAAACCTTACATAAATTTAGTCCATTTCATTCTATATTTATTCTCTTAATGACTCAGTTTTCATACGAATAAATCACTTTTCTCAATTTGATTCTGAGGAAATAAGAGACACCTTCAATGACACTGCTTAAATAACTGACAATGAATAAGATAATGAATACTTACCCATAATTCTACTTTATTAATGTTATGTAGCCGACCGACTAGTCTAGCTTAGTACGAACGCCATATTGTGATGTGTTTGTAATCATATTTCCCGATAATATACTTGATAATTATGACGACATTTACACTTGAATCTCCCCCGACCAAGGCACTGGATGACAGTACAAACTACATAAGTAATAATAGCCTCAATTCCGAGAACAGTAAGCCGAGAAAGAAGCGAAACAGGCCACGTACCTCTGTAATGGTTCATGACGCAATTACGAAAATAGGTTCCGCGGAGAAAGGTGCTTCCGTTCAAAAGATAAAGAAATACATATACGCCAATTATAACGTCGGACACAAGAATATCCACTACTTTATAAATAAATACATAAAAAAGGCCGTCAAAGACGGGGAGCTAATACGAAGCACGGGGTATTTGAACGGGGGCGCCGTGGGCTTTTTCAAAATTGCCGCCAAGGCTAAGCCCACTCCAAGTGATAGAAGAACCCAGCCATCCGCAGAGAAGAAACCTCAACGTGAAGAGAGAGAGAACTCCTTCAGCAGAGACTCTTTGCGGGAGGAGCCGTGGCACGATAGGGGCATCAGGTGGACGGCCGACGCAGTCTCGCTCGTGATGGACCTGATCGAGGACGTGAACGTGGAGCCGCTCTCCACCTCCCACTTCGTCAAGCCTTACAGAATGCACTATAAACAGGTTAAACATCATATATATATATATATATATATATATATATATATATATATATATATATATATATATATATATATATACACACACAAAAGCCATAACTACATACTAGTTTGTACTGTAAATCCTGCAATTTATTTTAGCGTTTTTAGACATTGGATATATATATATATATATATATATATATATATATATATATATATATATATATATATATATATATATATATATGAAGAGAGAGAATCATTCCAAACTAGATATAGAAGAGGAAGTTGATCCCAGTAATCAAGTGGTGGGACATAAACGTTTTAGGAAATGTAATAGACAAAACTACATTAAAACTTTGATGATTATATGTTCAAACTTTTGGTGTCCTGATAATAACTACATTTTTTTTTTCAAGTAGCTATTCTTAAATAATTCACTTTTGATACCCATTAGCAAGTAGTCTATTAATAATATATGTATGTCGGCCATATACCTAACCTTACTGCAGTAAGACTGACACCTAAATATATACTAAATATTACCTAAGCCTAGTTTATATATATATATATATATATATATATATATATATATATATATATATATATATATATATATATATATAATCAGCTTTACCATTTCAGAAGAGTCAATGTCCCAAATTCATTAAGTTTTCTTAAATTTCATTTCCTCCTTTTTGTTTCCAGATCCAGTTCTAGTGGACAATATATCAAAGCCTTATATTCTACTTCTTACAATCATGTACTTAACAACAAAAAAAAGCCTGCCTATCATAACCTATACATGATAATTATATTTAGAATCTTATATTAATACAGATACTGGATGTGAGAAGATGAATCTGGTTAAAAGAGGAGAAAACAAATTAATTACCAAAGGTTAAAATGCACTACTATGGGAAAATGCACTCTACTTGACAATGTACTTATCATGTACATCATTAGATGACAAATGTCAGAAATTCCTTGTAATTTCCACATCGTTAGGGCTAACTATTCCTCATGGTTTCAATCATTTATATGCTTAACACTGACTATATCTCATTATGATTTTTATGAGCTTGGTACTTTTAATGTATAACTTTATTTCTTTTTTACTTCAGAATGATATAAAGAAGATATGGGACCTTATATGCGTGCATGAAAGTGTGTCAGTCATCATATTTAACACAGACAAAAAGAAACTAATACTTGTACGACAATTCAGACCCGGTAAGTACATGTCACCATTAAAAAGTCTGGCCATAAGCCATTGGTTCAGTTACTGTAATTGTTAATAAATATTCAGTAACTAGTTTACTGCAACCTGCAATCTAAGATCTCACCAACTATATATGCCGTTATGTATATCCTTTCAGCATCTTCACATCTTTGTGATCAAACACAGTTAGTCAAACTATCTGAAAAAAAAAGAAATATGTATTGTTATGGAAATGAAAAGGGATGGTATTAGAGAACTTCAAAGGAAACAGTGCAGTTGGATGAGGCTTTTGGGAGCAGAAAGGGAAGATAAAAAAAAAAGCTGAAATGACATTTAGCAAGTACAGAGAAGAAAGAAGATACATGTGTCTCCAAATAGAACAAGTTTAGAGAGGTTTAAGGAAATGTTCTGTAATTACAGTGTTGAACTCAATGTGATTCTACATGAACTGCCCTATTATGATTGTAGGAAATCATATAAATGTATAACAAAAGACAGAAAAAGGATACAAAAGTAGGACTGGTACATTAGTTATATTTTGTTTGTAAATTTATAGGCTGTCAATTTACCATTACAATAAAATTTACAACAGATGACTTGTAATGCAAATTATATAAAGACTGACTGCCTAAATAGAATTTTAACACTTTAAAAATTATTAGATTCAAGCCGTTTTCATCAATTCCCTCAGCTGTATACTACAGTTGTATACGACCAGAGGATCGGGAAAAGAGCAGTGTGAATACAGTCAAATATCCAGGAACAAAGGGTTTGACTCTTGAACTATGCGCTGGTATTGTGGACAAAAATAAAGATCTAGCACAGATTGCTAAGGAAGAAGTGTTAGAAGAATGTGGATATGAGGTTCCTGTACAGAATTTTGAGAGGATAATAACTTACAGGTATGTAAACATTAATTCTATTTAAGGTTAGTTTTTAGTTTTGGCTAATTTATGTTAAGGGAATTCTTGCTTACATGCAAAGCATGAATGAATCCTCTTAGAATCATGTAACCACAACATCCCAAGTTATGGGTGGATTTATTTCAATTAATTGTTTTTTCTAGACATATCTTCAACAAAGTAGGTCTAATAACAGTGGATGTATGTTTGCTCACTGAACACATGCAAACACCACCAATTCTTGTTGACTCATTATCTAAAAAAAAATGTGGAGTCTTTTATCTGAAAAAAAGACATCCCTAGCCACCATCTGGATGTAATTGAAATGTGATTAAATTTTTGTTTACTCTAAGAAGGAAGTATATACATGTGTATTTACCATCAGGCTACATCTCTTATGTATCTGCTGTGGCATCTGCACTTGTAAGAATATTACTGTATCTCATCAAATAATAAATATAATGGAAATTGAAAATATGTTGCAGGCAACCATAAGGTGCTATAGAAAGAAGTCCATTATCTCCATTTTTTTTAATACACAGTTTCTTACGAGTATTATACTATATCACATTTCTAGCAATCATCCATAGTTGTGTATCTGTATATGTATGGGCAAGTATGAATATGTACATGTGTATATGTGCATATATGTATTCATGTAATTATATGAGTGAACTTGCCTTTTCTCGTCTGTTTCTTGGCACTACCTCACTAACGCATGAAACAGCGATCAAGTATGAAAATCAGCTGTAAGATCCTATTGTAGCTCATTCACAGTGTGCAAGTTTTATATACATTAAAAGATATGCATTATCTTTAACGTGCAGTTATTTGCACTGACTTTCACTGATTGAGATATATAGTGATTCTTAATTAATCTTGTCCATATCTTTGTCTACAGGTCTGGTGTAGGAGTGTCTGGTGATCCACAGACAATGTTTTATGTAGAAGTAACAAACAATATGAAGGTGTCAGTAGGTGAGTAATTACAGGGAGAGGTGCAAGTATTTGTATGTTACATGGTTACTCCCAGTCAACTGCGAAGGGTGAGTAATAACATGGAAAGGCTGCATGTATAGTTCTTTCAACCACCTACAGGTCCATTGCCTATGCTATATGATTCCTGAATATGGCAAATTCTTTACGGCATCCATGCCTAGTAAGACTTTAAAATCATGTTAACTATGCAGCATGTGGAGAATCCAGGGATCCTTAGTTATCTTCCTTGACTACACATGATTGCACTGGTTTAGTTGATTAAGAAAAATTATACTGTATAGCCAGTCAGTGATTCTACAAGTTTATTTATTTATATAAACTCAGTTTATAGTGCTACTCAGTAAACTGGCCTTTTAAGGTGATGCTAGTTTTATGTTACAAATGTTCCAAAAATAACATAAACAAATTTCTTACAGGAGGTGGTTTAGTTTCCGAAGGAGAGATGATCGAAGTGGTGGAGATGTCAATTCCTGAACTTCATATTTTTTTGAAGCAGCCAGAGGTGAATTCCCCTGGAGGTCTCCTGTTTGCTCTTATGTGGTTTTTGCAACATAAAGCCCCTAAGTATAGTGTCTAAAAACATGTATGGAAAAAATAAGTTTTACATAATTCATAGATATTCCCTATTAATTAATACTGTTAAAAATTCCATCCCCATTATAAGTTATGTGGTTTTTACAACATAAGGCCCCAAGTATAGTGTCTGGAAAAAATAAGTTTTACAGAATTTATAGATATTCCCTATTAAGTAATGATTAAAAAAGTCCATCCTCATTTTAAGTTCACATCCATTCCCTGGCTGTCATGTTAATGTACCAAAACCACAGCTCCCTTTCCACATCCAGGCCCCATAGACCTTTCCATGGCTTACCCTGGCACTTCACATGCCTTGATTTAGTCCAAAGACAGCACGTCGACCCCAGTATATGACATCATTTCTAGTTTACTTAATCCCGTGCACGCCTTTCACCCTTCTGCATGTTCAGGCCCCAATCACTCAAAATCTTTTACACTATATCCTTCTATCTCTAATCTGGTCTCCCTGTTATCCTTGTTTCTTACACTTCTGACACAAATATCCTTTGTCAACCTTTCCTCACTCATTCTCTCCATATGTCCAAACCATTTCAACACACCGTCTTCTGCTCTCTCAACCACTCTTTTGATTATCTTTCATATATATGGTGTACAATGATGTGGTTTATCTTTCTATCTATCTAGACACCCATTCCCACCTAGAAGTCACTCAAGCAGGGGTAGCCATGGCAAAAGTCACCATAACTAGAGAACCCCACTGCTGCTTCTTAACCTTTAGTGCCTCATCTTTAACAGGCCACTTGCCAAGGACAACTCTAGCACAGTGTCTGTGGTATTGACTAAGTGGTGTATTAGTTACCATTCCTGACAGTGAAGCATTCACAGGCCAACCAGGGTTGGTATGAATCCTGGTTGCAGCATTCGGTCCACAGTCAACCCAGCTGTTCATTCACTCTTAGAGGTTGGTCCATAAAGTGGGTACCTGGCTCAGGATAGGAATGGACGAAGGCAAGCAAGTATGAGTATGTATATGTGTATGTGAGTGCATGGGCATTTGTGTACATATGTATATGTGTGTATATGAGTGGATGGGCCATTCTTCATCAGTTTCCTGGCACTACCTCACTGATGTGGGAAACAGTGATTAAGTATGATAAATAAAGGCCACATTCGTTCACACTCAGTTCTAGCTGTCATGTGTAATGCACTGAAACCACAGCTCCCTTTCCACATCCAGGCCCCACAAAACTTTCCATGGTTTACCCCAGACACTTCACATGCCCTGGTTCAATCAATTAACAGCACGTTGACCCCGATATGCCACAATTTTCCAATTTACTCTATTCCTTGCACACCTTTCACCCTCCTGTATGTTCAGCCCCCAATTCACTTCATCCTTCAACATCCAGTTTGGTGTCCCACTTCTTGTTCCCTCCACCTCTAATATATATGTTCTCTTTGTAAATCTTTCCTCCCTCATTTTCTCCATGTGACCAAACCATTTCAATACACCCTCTTCTGCTCTTTCAACCACATTCTTTTTATTACCACATATCTTTCTTACCCTTTCATTACTTACTTGATCAAACCTCACACCACATATTGTCTTCAAACATTTCATTTCCAACACATATTTATTTAGTTATTATATTATATCATTGTCTCCCGTGTTAACGAGGTAGCACAAGGAAACAGACGAAAGAATGGCCTAACCCACCCACATACACATGTACATACATGAACACCCACATATACACATATACATACCTATACATTTTTGGTAAAGTGTGTGAAAGAAGAAAGTTAAGAGTAAATTTGAATAAGAGCAAGGTTATTAGGTACAGTAGGGTTGAGGGTCAAGTCAATTGGGAGGTAAGTTTGAATGGAGAAAAACTGGAGGAAGTAAAGTGTTTTAGATATCTGGGAGTGGATCTGGCAGCGGATGGAACCATGGAAGCGGAAGTGAATCATAGGGTGGGGGAGGGGGCGAAAATCCTGGGAGCCTTGAAGAATGTGTGGAAGTCGAGAACATTATCTCAGAAAGCAAAAATGGGTATGTTTGAAGAAATAGCGGTTCCAACAATGTTGTATGGTTGCGAGGCGTGGGCTATGGATAGAGTTGTGCACAGGAGGGTGGATGTGCTGGAAATGAGATGTTTGAGGACAATGTGTGGTGTGAGGTGGTTTGATCGAGTAAGTAATGTAAGGGTAAGAGAGATGTGTGGAAATAAAAAGAGCGTGGTTGAGAGAGCAGAAGAGGGTGTTTTGAAATGGTTTGGGCACATGGAGAGAATGAGTGAGGAAAGATTGACCGAGAGGATATATGTGTCGGAGGTGGAGGGAATGAGGAGAAGTGGGAGACCAAATTGGAGGTGGAAAGATGGAGTGAAAAAGATTTTGAGTGATCGGGGCCTGAACATGGAGGAGGGTGAAAGGCGGGCAAGGAATAGAGTGAACTGGATCGATGCGGTATACCGGGGTTGACGTGCTGTCAGTGGATTGAATCAGGGCATGTGAAGCGTCTGGGGTAAACCATGGAAAGTTGTGTGGGGCCTGGATGTGGAAAGGGAGCTGTGGTTTCAGGCATTATTGCATGACAGCTAGAGACTGAGTGTGAACGAATGAGGCCTTTGTTGTCTTTTCCTAGCGCTACCTCGCACACATGAGGGGGGAGGGGGATGGTTTTCCATGTGTGGCGAGGTGGCGATGGGAATGAATAAAGGCAGACAGTGTGAATTGTGTGCATGGGTATATATGTATGTGTCTGTGTGTGTATATATATGTGTACATTGAGATGTATAGGTATGTATATTTGCATGTGTGGACGTGTATGTATATACATGTGTATGGGGGTGGGTTGGGCCATTTCTTTCGTCTGTTTCCTTGCTCTACCTCGCAAACGCGGGAGACAACGACAAAGCAAAATAAATAAATAAATATATATTCATACAAGCTGCCTTCATCCATTCCCTACACCACCCTGCCACACATAAAATGGCACCCCCCCTCCCCTCGCATGCGCACGGGGTAGTGCTAGGAAAAGACAACAAAGGCCACGATATAGAATAAATATAAACCCACATCTTGGTTACATCCACACATATTTAGATACCCCAATCTAAGCCTTCAAGGAGGATGAGCACTCCCCGCATGACTCCTTCTGTTTCCCCTTTTAGAAAGTTAAAATACGAGGGGAGGGTTTCTAGCCCCCTGCTCCAATCTTCTTTAGTTGCCTTCTACAACATGTGGGGAATGCGAAGGAAGTATTCTTTTTTCCTTATTTATTTCATACCATTCGCCATTTCCTGCATTAGTGAGGTAGTGCTAAGAACAGAGGACTAAGCCTTTGAGGGAGTATCCTCACTTACCCCCCCATCTCTGTTCCTTCCTTTAGAAAATTAAAAACTACCTGTCCTAGGAGTCCTTTCTATCATCATGAGGCTCCTACAGCACTCAATAAACTGGCCACATCCAGTGGTCAGAACCACAGGTTTTAAAGTGTTGTGACGTTGTGAGTCTACATGCAGAGTAAGAAGCAACTGAGTAGTAAGAGCTCCAGTCTTCTTAATGATAGTTGCATCATAGGCATGAAGGGTCATGGGATATGAAGAATTGGTGTTTGTAAAGATGGGTGGCGTCCACGGCATAAGCAGGAGAGTGGATTCTGTTGGGTGTATGTCTGGTATGTTGGAGTTTAACTTAAACTGAGCTCAGAGTTCAGCTGTTTACAGTTTGTTGGGATATTTCAGTTTTTGTGTATTCTGTCAGTGTTATATTTGTTGAAGGTTAGGGAAAGTGTGAGTAGAGGTTACTGAAAAGTGAGGCAGAGGTAAGATTTTTATTTCTACTCGTGGTTGATGGTCAGTTATAGTGGTTTTGGTGGAAAGGGTCTCATACTGTTGCACAGAATGGAGTGCTGAGCACAATGAGGTGGGACTGTGCTAGGAGGATTGTTTTTTCATTGTGACAGTGGTGTGTGTGTGTGTATGTATGTGGTTGCTAGGCCAGTGACTGTTCTGATTGCACTATTTGGTTTAGTTTGAAGTCAAATATATAAATCAACAACTCGTCTGTCTTTATTTTTAATCTCTTTTCACGTGAGGACTATTCTCATACATTTTACTGCACCAATCATATGTACACCATAAAACATCTTCCTGTTTCCAAATGTGTGAATTTTAAATAAAACTGAGTGCTTCAACAATTTTCATAACCTCATCATTCTCTTGGTTTCTTGGTAGAGTATAGGAAATTATATACAACTAGAAAAGTTGAAATGCTACAGAAATACCTCATACAGTTTCATTTTTGATGAACAAGAACGTAGACAAAATTACCAGACTCTTGAAATTATACTGATAGCAAACAACAGACGTACATAAACACATTAAGAAATGATTTTCACAAATAACGAAAGCAGTTTTCTACCAATGCTGGCAACTATAGGTATCAAGGTGACCCTTTCCTGGCCTCAGTCCAATGCACTGAAGACATTTTCAACTGGACCTTAAAAGAAAAGCTTGGCCAAGTTATATGCTGAGGATTAGTCCATCTGGAACCTGAAGCTACCAGCCATACTAATGGTATAATAGTCTGCACAGCATGAGGCCACAGTGACTTAACAACTGCCAATTGAGGATAAGCCTTTAAACCTGCCAACGTTCAAATGAGGTAGCAGCTTAAGGAGCTGGAGGAGTAACACCAGCTCATTTAACTTAAAATGAAAAGATTTAAGCTGAATATGGTACACGTAGACCAGCTGTGGCAGTTCCATAGCCCAGGCCTCTTCCTGTGGGCAAAGGGCATAATGGACGGTGATTAAAAGGTGTCCTTCAATGAAAGTACAGATCGACAAGCTGGATGGTGAGTGATATAAGCTTAGACTAGAAGAGTGACAACTGACAAGAACAGACGAGTTCACTGTCAACAATGGAAGCTACTAACGATGAACACTTACAACGTACTTACTTGCAATGCTACATTATTTCATTGGTTTGCCATCAACTCACAGTAAATAGTTTCATTAAAAAGATTGTAATTTAGTGTTTTGTAGGAACGGCAAATGGTCCTGTGAGGCGAAAGTGTAATGCAGCACAACATTGGGCATGCACCCGCCTGCAGGGTAGGGGTGCCAATGTGACTTTATTGTTGGCAACTTAGTAAGACACATTAGGTGCATGGTGCCAAGTTTTGAAACCAGATGTTTCTACTGCATCTTGATGTCGTCAATTCCTTCTATTGCATCCTGTATCAGAGATGTTATGAGATTCTTCTGACATCAAGATTTGTAAGACAACTCTACAGAAACATGACTTGTTAGACTCTACCATTGCATAATGGTTTGTCGTCAAACTCCACTACTGCATATTACTTCATAATCACTCATGATTGGCAGAGATTTGTCTTGCCTCATATTGTATCAGATCCTTCTGTTCCTTAATGTTATAATCTGATTCTTGTATACTATTGTATTTAGTAGACTGACTCTATTAGTTTCGTAGTCAGGTGTTTCTGCTGCAGCATCTTTGGTGATGAAATTATTCAAATACATTACAATTTGAAACCACAAGGTATACAGACGATGTGTGCCGGCATATATCATTCAATTATATAATTTCCACATGTTTACAGGTTCAAAGCAACTCAGTGTATATGTGTGGGGTATATATAAATCAGTCATACCCTTCAGTTACCTATAGTGCATGACACACCTTACAATGTAATTTCTTCGACTATGATTTGCTCGGAAGGCAACCAGTGTTGCATGGAGATAGTATATCATTGTTATTTCGTGCAGTCCTGCTGCTAACAGATAATAGAGATTTCCACAAAGATGGCTCAGATATCGAGTCCAACAACGTGATCTGCAAAGTTCCAACAAGTCTATTTCCTTTCCATCAATTTGAAGGGAATTGGATTGCATCTTGCCTTTTCCTCGAATCAACCAACATTATGGAACAATATTGTCGAATTGTTAATCTGCATTCACACACATACGATGCTCATCCACAGAAAACGAGTGGAGGTTAACGAGATACACATATTACATACGATGTTCATCCACAGAAAACGAGTAGAGGTTAAAGAGATACTTAAGTTTTACCATTCTATATTTTATTGCTATGTATAAAGCTATCACAGCATCAATCAACGTGTGCATTCCTTTGTACGATCCTAACCGTACACATTCTCCTTCATTTGCATCAATTCATTTACTAGCTGCAAGAAAGAATGATCCAGAGTGAGTATGCAGAGGTGGTAACAGGTAATGCCCAGTGTTCCTGTAAGTACTGTAAAGATCTTCACGAATTATAGCCATGAAGACCTTCGTGTTAGAAGGTGTCTATACGTCGTGGCAAGCAGTATCCGTTCGAATCATCTTTATATTATGTTGTCGATCACATGGATAACGCCGTTGCTTGCGTTGATATCTGGTTGGACAATGGAAGCTCTCCCCTCGGCGGTGTGCACCATCAGGTTACCATATTTGTTATAGCCAGCCTTGAGCTGTGGGTGTCCAAAATAAAATGTTAATTACATTAAATTGTCCCTATGCGTAATATTCCCTTATGTTACAACAATAACTCAAAGACTGGTTATCATGTAATTCCCCAAAGTCATAACATATTTATCATTACGATGATAACAGGGTGCTCCCTTAAGAAGTTCGTCAAGGGTAAATGCTAATAATGTATACGTACACTCATGTTGTTGGCAGTGGTAAGTTTCTCCCAGCAGAGTCCATGAGAGTAGTAGGTTCCAGAGGTGACAACATGACGGAGGAGAACGGTAGTGAGGGCTGGCACGTCCTTCACCAGGCTGTCCAAAGCCCCAGCAGGGAGCCTGGCGAAGGCCTCATCGGTGGGCGCGAACACCGTGAACGTACCATCTGATCATATGACAATACATCAGCATTTGATTTCTCCCGAAACGGATAAAAAATAAAGGTATTTGATTATTTATTCAAGACTTTCGCTTATTTCGCATAGAAATAGCCAATAAATCGACCACAGACTTACCTGATTTGAGAGTGTCTACGAGCCCGGCAGCCTGCACGGCCTGAACCAAAGTGGTGAACCTGCTGTCCCCGGCGAGTACGTCTACGATGTCACCACCGGCGGGAGGCAGGAGGACCTCGTCGATCACATGGGCTACGCCGTTGGAAGCCTCCAGGTCTGGCTGCACCACCCTCACCCCGTTCACGGTCACTTTCTACACCAATATGACATGATCAGTTTTTTTTCTTTAATAGGGACGTAAAATATTGTCCATGCAATGTGATCATGAGGAATATATAATACCGAGAATCCTTTTCATTATTTCAGAATTGACACTATGGTTTATATCATTCTCCTACTCTCTAGAACAGCAAGCACCATTCCTACATTCCAGTGATTTAAAAAAAAAAACCCTCCTTCAAGCATCATTTCACGTGGGTATGAATAGTTCACTAAGGACACTAATAACTTACTTGATAACCGTGATTTTCGTAAATGTTGACTCTGAGGGGGGAGCCCTGGGCAGAGTTGACGACCAGGTCATTAGAGAGGTCTGAGGACAGCACCCTGCCGGGCACCACATGGTATAGCAACACAGACTTCAGCTGTTCCGTGTCGGCCAATAGACCATCCACCAGCGCTGGGTCCAGGTTGGCGAACGCCGCGTTGGTCGGCGCGAAGACAGTGAACGGCCCTAAATATGAACTACGTTACTAATTCACCAATAAATCTCCTCACAGACAGCGGTTATTAGCGACAGATGAATAGATACATCAGACAGGAGTTGAAGTAACATTCTATTTGCATAAATCACTTGAGCTATGCCCAGGTTCACGTAAGGGAATGATTAGAATGGGCCTTACCTCCATTGGCGACGGTGTCTGCCAACCCCGCCTTCACCACTAGATCCACCAACATGCTAAAGTCTTTGTTCCCTGACAGCACTTCCACCAAGTTACCACTGGCCTGCGAACAATGACGAATGTCTATAAAACCTAGCCAGCTTACGAGCAAGGGACTTGAGCACATGCTAAGTAACAATCTCTCAAGAAATATGAAGCAACATATCCATATATTACATTCAAATTTACGACCAGTAACAAGGATGTAGTACCTGGGCGTTCGTGAACGCGAGGCAGATGGCCAAAAACACCGTTGCTGTAGCAGCTGCCATGGTAGTAGTGTATGGACGAAATCTGCCGTGGAGGAGAGGGTCTTGCCACAGCGAGGCCTGGATTCCGTCTGACACCATCTTCCCTGCCCCGTCTTCTTATATACAGACTCTTCACTGGAGTTGTGTAAGCGTCGGCTGCCCGGGTGAACGCTTCGCATACGAACGAAACACGGAACATACTAGTATACACATATATATGTGTATATGTTATACGATCATCTTACACTGCGAATAAAAAGGTAGTAATTTACGCTCGCTTAATTTCCCGACATTACAGACCTGAAGTCTGGAACGCAAAGAAAAATAAAAGGGTTGGATAATATTTTCTTAGGCATCTCCTTCTTCCATGACCGCTGCTTGTATAACAACCGGCACAGGGAATATTGGGTTTTATTCACCAGTGCCGCAGAGATTATCTTCGCAACGTGCAGCGACACTTATGAAAGCACTCCAACATGGCGGACGACAATATCACTACTTAAGCTGCCGGTTACCTAAACATCACCTCCCATGTTGGCTTACATAAACCTGAATCCTTCTTGTTCGGTTCCCGTGCTGACCACAACCGTTCGAAGCGTGTCCAAACCTTTGGGCTGGAGCCATTGTTCCATTTTCGCATACTTCTCAGGGAATTTCGCACACACAAGTATATATATATATATATATATATATATATATATATATATATATATATATATATATATATATATATATATATATATATATATTGTTCGTTGTTTCCCGCGTAAGCGAGGTAACGCCAGGAAAAGACGAAGAAAGGTCGCATCCGCTCACAACCATTCTTCAGCTGTCATGTGTTAATGCGTAATACACTATAGCTCCCTATCCACATCGACGCCCCACAGACCTTTCTCTGGTTTACCCCGCACGCTTCACAGTCCACTGACAGTACGTCGACCCCAGTATACCACATCCGTCCGATTCACTCTATCCCGCGCACGCCTTTCACCCTCCTGCATGTTCCTGCATGATGTACACTTCTAGCTGGTTCGGTTGGGTTTATGCCCATCAACTACCAGGGTCATTAAGGCTGTTAGCACCATATCACAACTAACAATTGATAATCCTGTGTTCGAGATCATTTAGTGGCAACATATGCTATCTACATACATGGCCTATGCATACCTTTGGTATGCATAACGGGCGGGCATTTCATTAATATTCAACCAATGCATCCTTACAGAAACCATTCAATTAGCCATGCTTAGATAAGCAAAGTAATTACCCATATTTACGAACGACAAAAACTAACAATAAGGTCGCGGTTATTTAAATCAAAGTTAACGAATGACCTGAGATATGGACAGAAGTATATATATATATATATATATATATATATATATATATATATATATATATATATAGATAGATAGATAGATAGATAGATAGATAGATAGATAGATAGATAGATAGATAGATAGATATAGATAGATACAAAAGACATCTAAAATAAAATCAGTACACCAACAGGGGACTCAGCAACGAAGTATCCCGGTTATATAAGAACTAGTAGGCATATGAAGAACAATACAACGGCTTTCCATGCAGTTGTCCTTGTGCAACGTATGCGATAGCGCGAGGCCAGAACTGATCGCCCCGGGCCTTCGGGGGCGGCTCGGGCCAGGCTGGCGAGGCTGGGGAAATTCAGAGGGAGGAGGAAGAGGAGGAGGAGGAGGAGGAGGAGGTATATCAAGGTTATCGCAAAGGTGAAAGCGGGTCTTGCCCATGTCCAAACGGCTTGTGTGTGTGTGTGTGTGTGTGTGTGTGTGTGTGTGTGTGTGTGTGTGTGTGTGTGTCCAAACGGCTCCTTTTTTTTTCTTTTTTTTTACACAGGTAATTTACCTGCAGGCCTCAAGATCTCGGGTTAGTTTGTGGAATGGATTCGGAGAACATTTCATAACCCTAACTCTTAAGGGAAGGTTTGAGCCAGCGAGCGACTGCTGGGCGAGTCGTGTGGCTTTTATAAGTGTTGTTGTCTGATTTAATATATATATATATATATATATATATATATATATATATATATATATATATATATATATATATATATATATATATATATATATGTATATAAACCGTGGTAAAGTTACACTAATATTTCGGCAATATCCCTTAACCATAAAAAACGCATGAAAACAATTCAATAGTTATTGTGAATAACTTTACAGAAAAAAAATGCGATGAAAAAATACAAATTTGTGCACTGATTTCTAATGTTCAAAAAAAGTACTCAAAATATTAGTTATTCGTAAACATCTTTTAAATGATTAAATTCAAATGCAGTAAACCACGAGCCAGCTTTCTGAAACTTGAGAATATATCATTATTATTATCATCATCAATATCATTATCATTATCATTATTATTATTAACGATTTAATAAACTAACTGTAGCCGAAGTTCAGGACTGTAATGATTATGGACAATACATACAAACATAGACGCTGGGATCTTAAAGAAAAAAAAAAAAAAACAGGGAGTGGTGTTGGTAAACAGGCCAGGGAGTGGGGTTGGTAAACAGGCCATCTTTACAGATCATAATATTGCAGAAGTTACCGTATAATCTGCTGAATATCATCAAAGTTCACAACGGTTAAGATACGAGTGTTCTGGTAGGGGTCTGTACGTGCTAGTGTGGGGCTGGATGGATGTGGCGCCGAACTGCAACTTGGGGACGAGGGATCTATGTCAGTTGGTAGGAGTTGACGGTGGCGAAGTCGGTGTATAGTGCTAGCTTCATCCCGAACTGTGTCGGATGAGGCTGGGCGTCTCTAAGCAGGTGATAATACAACAAGGGATCCGTGGATGGTGCCATTTCCTAGCTGCCTATGACGTGCAGTGGACAAAGGAAGGAGAGACCAGGCGATGGAGGGAGATGCGATATGGTCAGTTTCGGAAGGACGAAAGCTGAGAGGGTTCTCCAACATCAGGTGCGGCGAGTCTGCCTCTCCAGTCATCGAAGACCTTATCAAGCTGGAGGACTTTAAAACCGCTGAAGTGTTCCTTTAGGCCTCATTAATCTTCTTGAATGGTAATACCCCCGCAGGCTTAAGGACACGGAAGGAGCCTGGGGGTCTAATGAGACAGCAAGTGTTAAGATAAGGTTGAAGGGGAGAGGCTGATTCGTACGACTATGGGCCTGGTCCAGTCAAGGATGATATGGTCTGCGTTGGCACATCGAAGGCTACTTCGAGTGTCCTGAAGGGCGGCTGGACGTAGGTAGGGGCTGTCGTGATCGCTGTGGACCAACGGTGGAGTAACAACGCTCCTCCCATAGTGTAGATGCGTCCATCAGGCATCATGTATAAGGACAAAGACGCAACAGGGCAGGGCCCCCCATCTTCTTGTCCTACGTGACGCGAGTGGAAAATGGAGACAGCCCCTCGAAAGCGTAAGAGAGGGATGCGTAGCTCAGGCGCAGGGGTATGTATGGTTGCGTAGTGTATGTACGGTGGAGGCTGTGTTCAGTACAGTGTTCATACATATGTGAGTGTTCGTATCGGTGCGTCAGACGGGTATAATAGTGACAAATGAGCCATATTATTTACCCCAAGTCCATCTCACTGGTTGACCTGTCTATTGTTTTCTTCGCTCAAAATGATTGCCATGGATGGTGTAGTCATATCGTTCCCCATCTTTATATTTACTACGAACGAATTCCGCTTAACGAAACGTCTGATTACATAACAAGATCTTCCCGCACTCTTTACAGACTAAACCCAGTTGCAAATAAAAATTACCTCTCTCCTAACTACGGCGTCATCTGCAAATACATTCAGCTCTCTAGGGCAACAAATCTGCACAGACCAGGAAATGCCAGCGGCATCAGAAGCGTACCCTGCGGCACAGCGCTACCAACTTCAGCCAGACGACAAAAGACACTAGTGGTGCGCATCGTTTATCCTCCCTATCGTTTAGCATCTGAGAAATCGACAGAGCCCTGTCTGCACTTCAGAAACTTTTGCGAACAACATCCTATAACGAAACCTCATAAGCCTTCAACTGGCAGACCTCAAAAACATAATCAAAACACGAACTTCATTTTTTCAGGGTAAGCCAAGGGATTTCCCTGTTATAAAACCCTGGTATATGAGTAATGGACGATTTCTTAATCTTGACTCCGTGTTGCCTCGCATCCCAGCCACTGTTCCCGTGTAATGTGTCCGACCTTCTGTAGGTATAGCTAATGCCGTCTTTCACACTATCTTCACCATAACCCTCACAGTTGCCACTATATGTTCACTCAATGCTCGTTTTCTCACACTACGAAACAGTAACTTTCCGCCTCTTTGTCTGTCTTCCTTTTCCCTCCTCTTCACTTTCGGGGTCACTGAAGAAGGACCTTATGTTCGTCACTCCCTTCTCTAGTTTTAGCCACGACTGACACACTCCCTGGGTTGGTCATTTCCTTCCAATACCCCCAAAGTCCATTTCCTGCCATTCGCTAAAAAAAAAAAAAAAAAAAAAATCCACTTGAATTTGTGTATAATACATTTTTCGTTTAAATCCCCCCCCCCCCCCATGTCTTTATGACGTCAACAAACACTTTTCCAAACTGACGACTACCAATTGTTTTACGTGTATACATCATAATCCAGCCGCTATGATCCCCATCTCGCGATCCTTGTTCGCCTAGATCAAGTGCCCAGAAACCCAGACTCTCCCCCAGCTTGGAAGCATGCCTTGGTGCAGCCCATCCCTCAGAAAGAAGACTGTCCCATTCCCATCACCTACCTTCCTACAGCTATCACCTCGGGTATGAGTCTACGAAGTCTTCGAAACCCTCTGGAACTCTGTCTCACACAAGGAATCTCATTTCATTCTTTTCTTTATATATATATAACCACTACGGTCTTTATGGCGTAATGACAACTCGTGATTATCGTCCTCATTTGACTCACCTCCCATCCCTTACTTTGTTTGGGTTGTTGAATCATTTGGTCGTGGCAGCCCCTCGACATACCCAAAGCATTTGAGAGAGTCCAGCATAACTATTCCCTCTTTCTAAACTCACTTCCTTTGTCCTTCCTGTTTGTGTCTAATGCACAGCGCCCTCCCTAGTCGGTCCCCAGGCTCGCGTCGCATCTCCTACCATCTTCTTTCCCTCCATGAATGATCACATCAGTTTCTGAACCCCACTCACTCTCCCAAGTTGGTAATTCGACTCACCTCTCTTCACTCTCCTTCCTTTCCCCACCTTACCATTTGTCCTCTTTCTCTCACTGTGCATATCCTCACTCTTAATTTAGACCTGTTCAGTATCTCGTAATGGAAATAATTAACGCATATATATATATATATATATATATATATATATATATATATATATATATATATATATATATATATATGCAGTATATCTTTTTTTAAAGACTAAACTACATTTTCTTTTCCCGTCGTACTGTGTCTGCGTTTTTCATTTCGCAAGGTTCATCCACATACATTCACTCGCCACGAAACTTTGCATGACGGGGACGTAAGCAGTGATGAAATAGCTTACGAAAAGGGGGGGAAAAAAACACTCATATCCGCCATTTTGTTGATCGATGTATCACCAAGTCGAATGTGGGAATTTAGAACGTACGACGAAGGGATACAAGTTCCAATTTCCCGCGTCTTAAGTTATATAACCTACGTCCTTGATGAAGAGAATACATTAAAGTAAGACTATGGTCTGTTTCTATAGACGATTCAACACTGGCAATAATGACACATATTCAGCTTATCCCGTCACCATCATTAGCACTCGCTTCAATACAGCACTGAGAGGCTCTCTGGGTTCTAGGTCAGAAAGTGTATATACTGCACGGCAACTTTCCCAGAGCGCGCGCGAACAAAGTCTAGCCAGGTATAAATAAGGCGCGAAGAGAACAATGGTATCAGTGAAGTGTGAGTCGTCTTCACAAGCCCTTAAGACAATCCAACACTCCTCCGCCACCTAATCCAACACCATGTTTGGAGCGTTCGTCACTTTGTTCCTGGCCGCCTCGATCGCACATGCCCACCCGCAGGTATATGAACCTTGCATATGACATCTTGATGTTTGGCTCTATCACCAGGTTCATTTATATTAGCCAGGTCTATTCCATCAATAGCGTCTGTGTCCGAAGATAATTACGTGCCCGGCATTGATGTCACCAACACGACACTGATTAGTGAACACTAAAACACGACACAGGTCATTTCAATATTTTTTCTGATACTCTAATAAGCTAATTAATACTATGATATCTCTCTCTGTACTTAACTCCTTGAATATCTACCAATTTTTTAATATGATGCTTGACCTCTGACCTGACCTATGAGGTACAGGCCCAAAGACCAGGCTATCATGCTCAAGGGGTTCATATATATTTGAAAACATAACATTTCAAGTACTGTATCATATTTTTCTGCAGCAGTACTTCACTATTATAACGTAACTGCACATTTATATAATGCCAAAAATGAAGAATGAAGGTGTTAATCCCAGCTCATCAGCTGAGGCCATTTTGCACACATGAACACTGATGGTCAACTGAAAACGTAGTCAGTCTGCTTTGAGCGTATTATAGTTTGGAACCGATTATTTTGCTTAGGTGACAAACGCGACCTTATCTACTATATAAACAACTATATAAACAATAATTCTATATAAGGTATGGTATACATTCCAAGAGTGTGTAACGCTTGTACAAGGATAATATACATACATACATATATATATATATATATATATATATATATATATATATATATATATATATATATATATATATATATATATATATACATATGAGATAATACTATATATATACCAACTGCGTTTCTGTAAAGCAATATATCTCGATTCTAATTTCCTACAATACATTCAAAACCGATGTTCCTTTTTCTCAGAAGGCATATGGCGGCAACCTGGCCGAAGTACTGACCCAGAATGGATACACTAAGCTGGTCGAACTGGTCGTGGCAGCTGGCCTGGCTGACACCGTATCGAACGAAGGTAAGAGTGGCTCCTGACCACACATTTAATCCACGTTATTCAAACAATAGTAATCCCACCCTCCTGGCCTTCCACTAGTACATGTTATTCAATCATAGGCACTAACCTCCGACCAGTTGCCTCCCGTAATTAATCCACCACCACGATCTATCGTAAGAGGGAGTAATTCGTTTTAAGATCAATCACCAACGAGAAGAATTCCCGCGGAGTATTATTATATACGTCTCTGTCGCCCTCAGGGCCGTTCACCGTCTTCGCCCCGACCAACGCCGCCATCGCTGCCCTGGACCCCACGCTGGTGCAGAGTCTCTTGGACGACACTGAGAAGCTGAGGTCGGTTCTGCTCTACCATGTGGTGCCCGGCCAGGTCTTCTCCAAGGACCTCTCTAACAACCAGATAGTTAACACCGCCCAGGGATCCTCCGTCAAAATCAACATCTTTAAATACCATTATACACCAGTAAGTCCTAAAACTTCCCAGTTACGACTAAATGGAACATGGAAACTGAAATCAAAATTTTTTTTTCTTTCGTACTACTATGTTAATTCTACACTCTCATTTGTTGGTGCTATGTGATCTAGTCAATTCTCTAATTGGTGATTTGGGCTGTTAGTCTGTCGATTTAAAAGGCCGTCAACAACGATTATCACCAAGATATATAAACCTTTCATGCTCTCCCTGCATGACCCTTATATAACGACTATGGTCTACGCTTCACACACACCACACACACACACACACACACACACACACACACACACACACACACAGCTTAATTCATATCAGCAAAGCATAATGTATAAGTGGGACTCGAAACGCATGTGTTTCTACTTGACATACGTACTGATCTATCGTACCGCTCTGCACGAAGAACGCATTACAACTGAACCACCTCGTTCATTACAGGTTGTTAAGGTGAACGGCGTGAGGGTTGTGCAAGCCGACTTGGTTGCCAGGAACGGCGTCATCCACGGAATTGAGAAGGTCCTTATCCCGCCACAGCCCAACCCACGTCCTCACCACTACAGTCACAGGGGATAATATCCTACCTTGAACTATTCACTCCATCGATCGATTGTCCAACCCGCCCGGCAGCCCTAAGCATAATTGATTTCTCAGAAGCACTTGATGTCTTTGCACTGTTTACAGTATTCTACTTTCAATTATCGGTATGCCTACAAACAAACAATGAATTTATGGCTCATTATGTTTGTAGAGATAACGATTTCTGGTTCCTTTAAGTCACCTAAAGTTTTACACAATTCCGCCTCACACACCCTTGCACTGACTTGAATAGAGATGCACTTTTTGCGCACCGAAATATATATATTCAAATTTCTATGTCCACATCCACCAGATATTGTTGGGTGTTATCAATACACATTATTCCGCATATCTTGATTTCTTTTTCCTTTCTATTTTGTTTTCCTGAAGTGAGAACTGTAATTTGGATCAATGAAAACCACTGGTATGCTTATGGAAAAAGCGAAAACCTTTTGGTTAAAAGACAATAATCCTATATATATATATATATATATATATATATATATATATATATATATATATATATATATATATATATATATATATATATATATTTTTTTTTTTTTTCATACTATTTGCCATTTCCCGCGTTAGCGAGGTAGCGTTAAGAACAGAGAACTGGGTCATAGAGGGAATATCCTCACCTGACCCCCTTCTCTGTTCCTTCATTTGGAAAATTAAAAAAAAAACAAGAGAGGGGAGGATTTCCAGCCACCCGCTCCCTCCCCTTTTAGTCGCCTTCTACGACACGCAGGGAATACGTGGGAAGTATTCTTTCTCCCCTATCCCCGGGGATTAAATATATATATATATATATATATATATATATATATATATATATATATATATATATATATATATATATATATATATATATATATATTGGGAGGTGAGTTTGAATGGAGAAAAACTGGAGGAAGTGAAGTGTTTTAGATATCTGGGAGTGGATCTGTCAGCGGATGGAACCATGGAAGCGGAAGTGAATCATAGGGTGGGGGAGGGGGCGAAAATTTTGGGAGCCTTGAAGAATGTGTGGAAGTCGAGAACATTATCTCGGAAAGCAAAAATGGGTATGTTTGAAGGAATAGTGGTTCCAACAATGCTGTATGGTTGCGAGGCGTGGGCTATGGATAGAGTTGTGCGCAGGAGGATGGATGTGCTGGAAATGAGATGTTTGAGGACAATGTGTGGTGTGAGGTGGTTTGATCGAGTAAGTAACGTAAGGGTAAGAGAGATGTGTGGAAATAAAAAGAGCGTGGTTGAGAGAGCAGAAGAGGGTGTTTTGAAATGGTTTGGGCACATGGAGAGAATGAGTGAGGAAAGATTGACCAAGAGGATATATGTGTCGGAGGTGGAGGGAACGAGGAGAAGAGGGAGACCAAATTGGAGGTGGAAAGATGGAGTGAAAAAGATTTTGTGTGATCGGGGCCTGAACATGCAGGAGGGTGAAAGGAGGGCAAGGAATAGAGTGAATTGGAGCGATGTGGTATACAGGGGTTGACGTGCTGTCAGTGGATTGAATCAAGGCATGTGAAGCGTCTGGGGTAAACCATGGAAAGCTGTGTAGGTATGTATATTTGCGTGTGTGGACGTGTGTATGTACATGTGTATGGGGGGGGGGGGTTGGGCCATTTCTTTCGTCTGTTTCCTTGCGCTACCTCGCAAACGCGGGAGACAGCGACAAAGTATAAAAAAAAAAAAAAAAAAAAAAAAAAAAAATATATATATATATATATACAAAAACACCATTAAGAAAAGGAAACACGAAATTCCTGAGCACTTTCGTGTATTACCACATCTTCAGAGGACTAAGTGACAAGACTGAGGAAAGAGATACAAATAGAAGCTATGTCTACAGATCGCGAGGGACCACACGTCATGCAACCTTGCCATACTGAGAAGCGAGACGGTAATACAAGAAAGCGCCGAAAATTAAGGTCTATTCATTCTCCGGTAGTCCGTGGCGTGGATGGACTGCAACGCCCTACGTCATCGCTACTGGAGTACCTTTTTTAATGAGCCTCCTCGCTAATTGTCCCAGGCAGGAAAGAGAGGGTGGGTGTCCGCGGGTGGCGTCCTCCGCCGCCGCGCGTCCGCTCTGAGGAAAGCGCTCGTAGCCTCGCCACAACACCCAACCAGGAACGTCGGTGCGTCGCAGGAGGGAAACGCCTTTATCTTTACATCCCATCCCCCAACCACCAAGACCTGATTGAGGAAGTGGAGATGGAGTGTGTGCACAGGAATGCTGTGTGCACTAGATGCGATGTAAAAGGCGAAACCAAGCATATATAATGTCGAGGGAAAATAGGCCTAGCCAACCTTATCCTCTGGCCTCCTACGCGCACTGAGTCACTGAGGTTCTATAATTCGTAATTGTGGTTTTATGACTACACAATACAACGAATGTGAGGCGCTCAATGCTTCATAATCTTGTGTGTATCTTAAAGCGTCCACAAAGCTTTTGTTACTCTACCCAGTAACTATGTTTTACAGAACGATTAACGACCTTTTTTGTGCATTTAGTGTGTATAACATAGGCAGAAGCAACATATATCCTAGGCATGACTCTCTTGTATGAAGAAAAAAAAGTAAAAGTACTGAAAAAAGAACAAATATATTAACCCGAACTTCTCAAATGTTATGATACACAACTCTGACATGTAAAAAAAAGATTTTTCATGAAACGGGAGAGGTAGGCGAGATTTCTTCATTTCAATATTCGAGGATATTAAAACCGATCAATCGTTCATTAGGATTAACGTGATTTCCTTTCGTTAAACAGGGATTATTGTACAGTATTAGATTCTGTACCGTTAACGTGCACATTTTCCTTCCATCTTCCAGAGTTTAGTTTTTTCTTTCTCATAACATCCTTCACGAACGTTCCCCTACATAGGACGTAGCTGTCGCCAACTCGCCGTCCACCACAGACGCGCCCCGCCGTAAGGATATTCGTGACTACACCACCCGTTCATTACCTCCTCCCTTACCCCTTCCCCAGGTCTGGTGAACCAAGAGACACTATGACGCGTAGCAAAATCCTTCTTCTTCTTCGCTGGCCATGATACGAGGGCACACCTCCCCCATCAGCTCTGCATGACCCATCACTATGCAGAGCAAACATCCTTCAAAAGAGAACTTGAAACTGGGAATGTTTTATATGAGTCATCACACAGGGCGTTGTGGTCAAGTCACGCGCTTGGCCAACCACCAATTCAAAACGCGTCATGCACACCGCAAGAGCACCCACCACCCACCAACCACCAACCCCTCCACCTACAATTATACGACCACGTAAGTCATCAGGCCGTAAACCTCCCATCGGCCAGCGCCTCCACTGCTGCACGCGCTTCTCCCTGCGTGTGTGTGTGTATCACAAATCGTTTTCAGTGACACAGAGATCGAGTGATCAACGATATCTCCCATCAACTCCATCCCCTAACGCTGATCTACGAGATACTTAAGAGCCTCTGAAAACCACAATAAGTACATAAGTAAAGCGCAAATACTTGAGTATCTCTAACTAGTGTTTTTTATTAATCCACTCCTAGTGTGAACCAGCTCAAGCAGGCACATGAAGCGCGGTATGATAAGTAACTTCCTCTCTCTACGCCTGATGATTAGATCAACAATTAGATGACTCTTCATGTCAACATGCAGATTTAGGGCGCAAAATGATTACGTTCTCGCCGTCCCTGTGGTCATGCGTGTTCCATGTCTAGAACGTAGAGCTCATGGCCGTAGCGTAAGTAACTTCTGGGGCAAAAAATATAACTACTCAGAGATATTCAAGTCTACTACACCAACACCAAGAAGGGTGTACACGTCCTATGCTTGTGCTACACCGACGCGCAATTGCAATCTTTATCCCTAACAACACAATAACGGTGTGAGGGGAAATGTGACAGTGTGTGGGCACAGTTTTCCGCGTATCAGACGTAGGCGAATTGACGGTGTACAGCACCGCTGGGGAGGCAGTGTGTTGACGCATATTCCTCCCACACCTTCCTCTTCAGGGCAGAGGAACGGAGCGACCTACGCTACTTCAAGCATAAATAGCTTATTCCTGAGGGAAAAAAGAACGGGATTGGGTTACATGTCGGGAATCCGTCCACCACATACCCCCCCCCCCTTACAGAACTTAAAAGTAGTCACCCCACAACATTGAAAGAACGAAAACGGGCGTCAGTGATGTAAGCCCACCCGGACCCCAAGTTGCAGCAGGTGGGTGATCCTCCTCCTCCTCCTCCCGCACCTACACCCTCGGGGTGGAGATGAGCCGCGAGGCAGGTTCGCGGTAGAAGTCACCTCCTCACCCCATAACCTTGAGAGTGACATGATGAGGCTACCCGGACGAGCGCTAGAAGCCATAAACACACATCCTTCAAGGTGAATGAGCCGACCACACTGTGGCGGGAACTCAAAACACAAACACACTGCCACGATCCTTAGGGTCGTCCTCTGGCCGAGGTGGTTGGGGATTGAATAACGATGACGTAACAGATCCATCTACCCTATACCTAACCTAACCCCCATAGATATATCTGACGCTACATATAAAAATAAGGAATCTAATGGCCTATATGTGGCCTATATGTATTCACGACCTGGATGAACCTTAGATCTTTTAATATATATATATATATATATATATATATATATATATATATATATATATATATATATCTTTTTATCTATCTATTCACTATACTTAATCGCCGTCTCCCGCGATAGCGAGGGAGCGTAAGGAAACTATATAAATATATATGGATGTTGCCGGATTCCTTTTGTTCGTAGTTACACAGCGAATAAAAAGTCACTCTTAGCGATGCTGTAACATCGTCAGCTGACGAAAGCCCAGACTCGTCAAAGAATTCTATTTTCGCTTCAAAGAACCCATTCTGCCACTGCTACTGGCCGTAGCGCAGCCTTGGTGCCGCTGCAGGGACCCACTGTGAAAACAAAAGAGGTCCTGGGTAACTACCCTATGGGATGAAGACAACAAAGAGAAGACGTCACGGCGTCTATCGCTACGTCATGTCTGTTCATAACACCCAACAACCCGGGGCCGCCCCAGTGCTGGGTGGGCGCGGAGGGATAAATGAAGGGTCTAGCGGTGTGCGGCAGCTGCCGTACGTCCGTTACTTACGCAGCCACGGGGAACGTGACGCGTAGCTGTGTCACATATATGGCCTGTGGTGTAGGGCCTCTATAGTGCGAGTATGACGCCGAACATTACAAAATCAATTCAACTTCAATTCTTTTATGGACACGGGCTTATGGGATGGCCGTGGGTCAATCACACAGGAAGACTTTATAATATGTGCTATGTACGACTATGTAATATATTCTTATCATAATATATCTAAAGACGAATGTAATAGCTACTCCTACCCATCAGTGACCCTCGAATACCTTCCTCACTATTAACATGTGGAGTTGACGACACTGGGCAGGGAGAGACAGCATCTAACTGGGCAACACTGATATGCTCTCATGCACTGGACAGTAGATAAGTGAGGTCATTTTTTCAGTGTACACTGTGTATGGAAATATTGATCTCTGTACTACCATAGTACACTCTTTCAATCCATCAATCTATCAGTTTAGTGATTTATCACTTTACTCACCCTTTGTGGGTTACTGTGGTAAACTGAGAAAGATGCTGGGGGTTTCTCTCTCTCTCTCTCTCTCTCTCTCTCTCTCTCTCTCTCTCTCTCTCTCTCTCTCTCTCTCTCTCTCTCTCTCTCTCTCTCTCTCATTCCCCCAACTGGTAGTTTATAGTGGCGTCTGGGTAGGAACGTGGGGGAAGAGGAGGGAGGAGGGAGGGAGGTAATGGCGGTAGATGTAGGTGTGGGGGAGAGGAGGGGGAAGAGGAGAGGTGACACGAGCGGGGGAGGGGGGGTGGGGGGGATGTACACAAACATGTTGGGGTCAACACCATCTGCAAACACGCACATGCGAAGACTCACGTGATGTGGGGGGGAGGGGGTGGTTTAGTAGTACGTACCAATCTACCAAATTCATCGCACACACACACACACACACACACACACACACACACACACGCCTGCCTCACCAACACGACATGTCTATTCCATAAGGAATGTGAGATCTTAATCATCATCCTGCAGCAGATTACCTCGCCAGACACTGTAAGGTCTCCTGAACTCCCTATCAAATCCAGTCTCCTCCCCACCCTCAAGTCTGGCCAACAGACACCTTTTTCCCACCTCACCTCAGTATCTCATACCTTCCTCATAACACCAGCATTCATGAGAATCATGAGGAAATGTCGGCGCAGAGAGGTTCATGCTACTCATTAAATTCCGTGTTAAGCAACTGGTCCACGTACGGTATCTGCGCCCAACAACGAGGTAAGCTGCGCCCACTAATGAGAAGAGGACATTAAACAAGTTAAATTGCGCACGAGTTAGACGTGGACATAAATGATGCAAACTGCACCCCACCAGCGAGAAGTGGCCATTAATGAGATGAAGTGCGCCCACTAATGAGACGTGGATATTAACGAGAGGGTGGACAGCCCCCACACCCCAAGAACATGGAATGAGTTAAGACAACCTACTCCATAATGACTCTCCAAACGCCTAACAAAACATAGTACGATTCTTGTTCTAAAATACCAAGTCTGTATATCGATGAATTTCAATAGGTTCTATCATCAGTAGGCTTTCCACTACAAGCATATGCAGACGTCCTATTCAAATAATCCCCAAGCAGACAGCGCAATCGTGGTCATCACGTATATTACAAAAGGGAAATCAAAACAATTCAAATTCAATGTCAAAGATCTTTTGTGGTTGCCAGGTTTATTTCTGGACACTGATACAGGGAATAAACCAAGGTGTTAGAGTGTATCAAAATGAACGAGTTCCCGATACAACGTTTTCTGTCATAAACATTATACAGAAAATGTACCGGACTGCATCTTAATGGGTAACATATATATATATATATGGCCATAATCTTTTAGGGTGATAATATAGCAAGAGGATTTCCTCCCCACTCTTTAACAGCCACTGATGTCACTCAAGAATTATAATGTCAGTGTTCTGTCTCTCCTATCCGTCAGTATACGAATTTACCGCCAGTAAACTATTTCACACAAATCAGAACCTACTAAAACGATTAAGTTTCTCAATAAACATCAATCACAAATTTCAATCACAATGTAAATCGCCGTAAAAAATATATATACATCATCTCGTTCTCAAGGTACTTAAGTGTTAAATTTTACATTATCATTTGAAATGATTTTACACGATTTGTTACGAAATATAAACAACAGTATATTACAGATGCAGTATACGACCCCACCCTAATGGAATTCACCCTCCCCAAATGAGAATCGTATTTTCACGTGCTTTATTTTCTACGAAGATGAGGGGAAAAATAAATACGTGTGTAGGTCTCACTGACAAGCGCATGACGCAACTTAACCCACGACATTTCTCCAACCTACCCTGTGTCTCTGACATGTCTGACGTGTCTCCCACAACTTGTAACGTATTCTGACGGGTCACTTACGTTCTACGACGTATTTTCTGCGATGGTTCAGAGGACCGTGGGAACTAATATACCTATGGCTCAAACAAGAAAGAAACCCATATATATATATATATATATATATATATATATATATATATATATATATATATATATATATATATATATATATATATATATATATATATATATATATATATATATTTTCTTTCTTTTAAACTATTCGCCATTTCCCGCGTTAGCGAGGTAGCGTTAAGAACAGAGGACTGGGCCTTTTTTGGAATATCCTCACCTGGCCCCCTCTGTTCCTTCTTTTGGAAAATAATAAAAAAAAAAAGAGAGAGGGGAGGATTTCCAGCCCCCCGCTCCCTCCCCTTTTAGTCGCCTTCTACAACACGCAGGGAATACGTGGGAAGTATTCTTAATCCCCTATCCCCAGGGATATATATATATATATATATATATATATATATATATATATATATATATTTTTTTTTTTTTTTTTTTCAAACTATTCGCCATTTCCGCGTTAGCGAGGTAGCGTTAAGAACAGAGGACTGGGCCTTTTTTGGAATATCCTCACCTGGCCCCCTCTGTTCCTTCTTTTGCAAAATTAAAAAAAAAACGAGAGGGGAGGATTTCCAGCCCCCCGCTCCCTCCCCTTTTAGTCGCCTTCTACGACACGCAGGGAATACGTGGGAAGTATTCTTAATCCCCTATCCCCAGGGATAATATATATATATATATATATATATATATATATATATATATATATATATATATATATATATATATATATATATATATATATATAATATATATATATATAATATATATATATATATATATATATATATATATATATAATATATATATATATATAATATATATATATATATATATATATATATATATATATATATATATATATATATATATATCATGCTCTGCAAATTGGTAAAATCATGATGGAGAATGAATGAAGGTTTAAGGATGATGCGATATACCAAAGCCATTAAGAAAAGCGAAAAGTTCTGTATATTGACAAGTCTAGCCATGAAATGATTACTCATTTACATATAATACTTGATCGCCGTTTCCCGCATTAGCGAAACAGCGCACGGAAATAAACGAACAAAAACCCATCCACTCTTATACACACATATATACATACACGCACATACATATACACACATATACATACATACATAAATGTGCGTTAGGGTGAGAGAGTATCATTAAACTTTAGGGAGAATAAAAAGATATTTCGGAAGGGGGTAAATAAAGTATATACATACACGCACATACACATACACATATGTACATACATACATAAATGAAAGCTGGGGTGAGAGAATATCATTAAACTTTAGGGTGAATAAAAAGGAGGTAAATATAGTGCGCATAATATGCATCTACGTAAGACACGCAGGATAAACTTTTCCTACAAGGGTACGTTTACAGAGTTCTGCTCCCGAGCCACTTTGACAAAATTTCACATTCATTTTTTATGATGGTAGTTCCGGTCACGTACATAACACAACAGCCAAGAGCTACAACCTATTATGTAGATTAATCTACAATATAACTTCGGGTGAGAAAGTAAATCTCAAATTCAAATGTACACCGAGTACCACATGTGGCAACATTGTAAGCCCCAACTGAGTCTAGTAAGTACAAGGGTACGGGATGACCAAATTCATCATGGCTTACGATTAACAAATAGCGGACAATGACGAACTGAGAGGATGAATTCTATTTCATTCCAGATGATTAAACCATTTTCCTTATTTTTCGAATTGCTGTCCTCACCGTTCCGCATTCTTCTGACGTACAATTGGAAATATAAATCTAGCCGCCTCTACACAGGGCGCTGTACATGTGTCTCCATGGAACTTCCCCCTGCACAGCACACACACACTACCCATGTTTTGTCTACACATCTGCTACCCAGTAGAGATGTCCGCAGAGTATTTTCTTCGAATCTCACGCCACACCCTGCAAGCAAATCTACCAACGCCTTAGATTGCTTTAACCAAAGAAAATAAAAAAAAAATGGGGCATATTCGTTGTGTGTGTGTGTGTGTGTGTGTGTGTGTGTGTGTCTAGACCTGCCCCACCCATATTGGCTTTCCAAACTGCCCATGTTAGCTTCCACTGTCCAGATGTGTGTTCATACATATTGTGCAACTTGCGAACAAAGGACACGCTACCATTTTTCTACAGTTGTGGCTCCGGGACACAGCCAATCTCGTAGAATCCTAGTTCCACTACGGTCTAAAATAAAAACAACGTACGTTTAAATGCGTTTTAGTATTGACTATTGCTGGAAAGTTTAATGAGGCAACAAAAAAATGCAGTGAATCTCCCGTAAGTCAATTAATTTGTCACCCTTGTGAAAAATAGAAAATCTAATAGAAAAAAAAGGATGATCAGGTAATTATCATTAATCGGTAACATACGGTTGCATTTTGTTAATAATTCGGTCAATTCTTTAACTAAATGCTGAATTTAACAAAAGAATTACGACTAGTTATAGACGGTTTCTCTTCGTCAGCAAAGATTGCTTCAGGGGAAAAAAAGTGTGAATATTATTAACGTCTTGAAGACAAAGTTATTCATATTCCGTCTTCACTTAAAGGTCTAAAAAGACTTCTGGAAGATATTCTTGCCAATGTCAAATCGGTTACAGAATTTCAAATCATTCTTTTTAAAATCGCGTCCCCTCCTATTGATACTTTTTAAGTCCCATCATTTGGCTAACTGTCCGAAGGAACGAACGATAAAGATTACTGGCTCATGATGAATCATGAACAAAAAAAAAAGGGAAGGAAACATTCTTAACGTAATAGTTTGAAAATCAAAGTGATTACTGCTGAGCCATGTTTTACATGTAAAGATCGTAAGGAAACGTGTACGTGACCCATCCATATAATCAATGGAAGACCACTTGTCAGGAATGACTATCCTTTATCATCTCAAAATGAGTGTCACAACGCTCTTCCTGAAACTAACAGATAAACGTATCTGATAAAAGACGCGACACCCGGAGATGGTAACTGGCGAATGGTACAGTTCTAATGATAAGAACCGACACACCCACACACACACTCACACCCACACACACACACAAACACACTCAAACACGAAATTACACAACTATATAACTCATTTCCTGTAGTAAACGAATGTGCCATAACGGATAGTAAAGTCAAGTAAATCCTGCCGTACCAGATAACTTTCGTCAAATGTCGAAAGCTACAATGAATAATAATGGTCGGGACATACTTCTCGTTGCTTGACATGTACGCTACAGTACATGGGGCCATTCATCATAATCAATATTTATCCATTTTACAGTTCGTATCATTTGGGAGTTTTAAACTGGTACAAATCTACCACGAGATTTGAAGTTTAACACTTACCCGCCCTCGGTATAACTTCCAAAAAATTCATTACACAAAATCTGACGTATGAAGGCAGTTATATATTTTCCACAGTCCATTCTCATGAGTAAGATGTTATAACTTATGTGCTCTAATATAATCTCTGTGCGTAAATGCCGTTGAGCATTAAACTACCATAATTAATTCCACACCAGATTGCTTACTGTAAACGAAGTACTCAAAACGAAGAGCTCTCAATATCCGAGTAAATCACAAATTTACCTCGTAAATCTCACTTACATCTTACCGTAGTTTGCCACTGACAATCCAGCCTAAACATATATATTATGACCCCTTCAGCACGACGTTACGACCCTTAATCAAGCATAACGTTACGACCCTTTGGAGAGTGCGACTCACTGATTGCGATGGTTTGACCTTTCCAAAGGTCACACCGTCGCTCTGAGGGCAGTACTATCTTTCCGAATACGTCAATCTACTTACGACTCCGACATGCTCATACAGATGACTGATATCCGGCATCCATAAACAGCTCACCAGCCTAACCTTCAACCTTATCAATCCTTACTCTAATTCATGAGACTGTGCAGGTCGTATGTTCTTGCGTTTGCTGGTAAACCATCAAGTGATGGTCGCCAGGCCACAGTTCCTACCACTGGTAAAGACAGCCTAGTATACTAGGATATATCTAGTGTGTATTAAGTACCACTTATCCTCGGTACTGCACTTGGATATATCTAGTGTGTTTTAAGTACCACTTCTCCTCGGTACTGTTGAATACAAAAAAAAAATATAAGACCGGAAGCGTAATAAGTACACTAATTCATAAGTGTTTGTGCATGAGCGCTACTTAAATATCTAATCTTTTGAGACAAGTCAGCAATTTCAATTTACTATGACATTCTTTATCGGTATCCAGACTAGTCCACACCCCAATGTTCTACACGGAGAAGCTCACGTACAACAATTATTTAAGAACATTTAAAAAAAAAAAATCCTTAAGCTGACGTACCAACCAGAGCTTTAAAGCAGTTATATATAGAATACACTGAAGATGTTTTCATATTTTACTAAATGTGGTAAAACATTCATAATGCTGCATAAACACAGTGGAATCATTAATTAATACACTTAATTGACATCACATTACATTACTTGTGGAACTCTAGGAAAGCAAACCAAACTACGTTTGTACAGACACTTTTATTTTCATACATATACAGTGGAAATTCATGAAAAAGACTTAATCAATTATATGTAATAAACTATCCAGTTTCTTCAGTTCCATGGCCTTTAGTGAGCTTAAATACCCACTAAACTGTTATAAAATCCTGTAACTATGATCCTAATATAACATATTATACTCTGAGGTATTCCGTTATCACATTAACTGACTCACGCATTGATGGCACAATCACCACAAAGGTTAGGTCAGGTCAGGTCAAGGGTATAACAGGTGAAAATAAGGTCAACAATACATCAAACATTACTTAACAAGTCAGCACATAATTTGTTTTGCATGATTCTCTCACCAGAAAATAACTTCACATAATCAACTGTTTATACTATGGCGATAGAGCATAAGTCCTACCTAACCGGTAGTGGAAAATATAGGCAAGTGTTAGGTAAAACATAACAGTGTTACGGTCTTATCTTATCTAATGCTTGGCTATATTTTCCACGGACAGTTAGGTAACACTTTAACTACGCAGCCATTGTATAAACTACATAGGACAAGACTTTGTGTTCCTACAGGATAAGATCAGATTAAAAAATATATAAGGCTACTAATTAATCAGTAAAAAAGAATATATAATAGATATTGTGCATTTACTGTTAGATACTACAATTGTGTGTGTAAGTGGGAATAAGCCATGACAACCCGCTATCACGTTCAAGGGTAATTATGGCTAATGAAGACACACACACACTAGCAACAACTAACAGTTAATGCAATATATATATATATATATATATATATATATATATATATATATATATATATATATATATATATATATATATATATATCCGATCTTATCCTACAGGAAAACGAAATCTTGGCCTATGATCCCATTTGGAGGTGCAAGGTGACCATTTCACCTCACACTTGAAAAATCAAGTGATTTTCGGCCTTAATGTTGCTACTGGTTGATTCGAACAGCTAAAAATTCTTAAAAGCTTTTAATACTTACCTATAAAAGAAGGAGAGAGAGAGATGACCACGAAATTTCACATCACAAAAAATTGCACCACCACAAGATCAAGTGACTACGGCATGTTTACAATAAGCCAGCGTTCAAGTGTGGATTATTTATCTTTTTCATACCATAGCCATCAATATATCAGAGGAATTTTCTATCGAGATTAAAAAGTAGGATAGAATTATCATCTAAACAAAAGTTTTATCATATCCCAATAATACTAAACCAGTTACTTATTTTTTCAAATTGTTTTGCAGTATGGAAGAATGACGAGGGCAACTATGCAGAGAATTTCTTGATATAAACATTAATCCTTTAAAATCGTTTCAATATGAAATGAATGACTTTGTAACGACTTAATCCTGCATGTCCTTAATGATGAAACTACAAGTGATTAATATTAAATTTGAAATATTCCACACTGTATCCAAAGCCCCATTTAAGCAGACGAACATAAGTCAGCCTCGGTCTTAAAATTCAGCTGAAATTCGACACAAGAACTTTCCCGCGTTCAGTCAATGTCAAACGTGAATGAACTAAGTTGGTAATCATAAAAGGAAAAGTCTTGTTCGACCCAAGTAGGAATGACATTTAGAAATGTGGCGCCCATCCCCATAGCTTAGCCATTAGCAGCTTGGGCTAACCATGTTGGCACCGCTACCGTTGGCTTAACCCAGGGGGCACTACGGGGAAGTGGTAGTCGGATTTTGCCCCCCAAAAAATCAAATTCAATATAAAAAATACAACATAGTCAATAGCCCACCCTACTTACACATTCAGACACCACACACAACAAACTTAGCAGTACTGATGTATTTATCACGTTGGTAGCCACTAAAGTACAATAATAAATCATTACTTTAACGAATCAGCTACTGAACTAGCAACAATAAAGAGGCTAGTATTTTGTCTACTCAATATACTTGAAACTATACTTCCCAAATTGGGATCTCTTGGGACTAACTACATTCCTTTACATATACTGTATGGCGAGAAATGAGCCAACATGTAATAATGAAAACATAATTACATAGCTACACATACATTAATTGATATATGTAAAGGCTTTCTCATCTCTACGATGCCTTAAAACAATTGATAATTACAGGAAACTCTAAAGTGAATACCTGTAAAGAAAGGGTTATTATGGTGACACCGACAAAGTAAAGAACAATGAGTTTGTGATGGAAGACTCACAGGTTGTGGGGCTCATAACGTTCCTCCTCCTCATCACATCATATAACTTTGTTTGTATGTCTAACGGCCTGCGACCTATAAGGAAGGTCATTAGGCATGCAGACAATTTTGTTGGTTCAAGCTCTTAGTGTGTATATATGTACCAGTTGGCTATAGCAACCACTGACCACAATGTTGTCCCAATTACCAAGATTACATCACGTATCAAGTGGTTGCGTATAGCAGCTTAACAAAAGGAACAAGTAACAACCTCTTAATGTAACAACTTGATTGGCTGTTAAGTCTACCAAAATGTCACCAGGGCCATGTTGATTCTGTACCAAGCTACTTGTTTAAAAACATACGTTTTTTTCTCCTAGCCTGTGTTCTAATGAGTTAACCCAAGACTTTGGTATGTTGACAATGGGAGGTGCGCCATTGCCAAGTGTAGCGCAAGTTCCAACACAAAATATCTTTTCATCCATTAAATTGGGCGTAGACCACCTCCTTAACAGCCAATAGGAGAGTCTGAAGACGTAGTTACACGGCAGTGCAAGTCTAACCCTGGTGGACTACTGGACAATCAACAAAGAAGCTGAAAATAAAACGTTCCTTCAAGTCTTCACATAAAAACCGTCAACATACATGAATATTCTAAATACACAGGAATGGCATTTGTAAGTCAATTCAAGACATGTTACACACAAGAACAAGCAGAAATATGGATGATGGATATTAAGAAATCTGAAAACTGAGGAAGCATCAGTTAAAAGCCTTAACAATAGGTAACTAATGGTAAAACCTAATACCGTTTAGATACAATTTAAGGTCATCTGGCCATTCATTATAAGTTGATCGCAATGATAATGGTATCCAACTATCTCCGAACCTGCTGGTGTTACCGCCCTTTTATCATGGTTGAATTATACTACGTTATATCCGCTGTTAGTCTGAGGTTGACCAGGGGAGGAGGGAGGTGTGGATGGGTGAGGCGTGGTGTGGTGAGGTGAACGGGTTCTGTGGGCATTCCCGATGGCTGACGAACCCCAAACACACACACACACACACACACGGGCGCGCGAAACGTTCTGGCACGGGATGTTCACTATTTTCCTAACCATGACGCAATCATATCCTACGCATGAGAAAAAAAATAATACATATATGGCGTAAAACAAAAGGGATAAAAGAGTGATCAGAAACGATAACACATAGGGTTAATTAACATGGAGAGAGAGAGAGAGAGAGAGAGAGAGAGAGAGAGAGAGAGAGAGAGAGAGAGAGAGAGAGAGAGAGAGAGAGAGACTTACGAACACAAACAACAATTCGGGGCTCACTTCCCTTTGTCTTGACTATGGTGGCGCCACACAAGCATGTTTATTACACTCTCTATTAACTATTGGTGATGGATGTCGTATTATATCAAACTGAAGAGCATTTAAACCATTTAAAAATTAGAGCTAGTCTCATTAAATTTCTAACAAAACTCTTAAATACGCTTATCTTCTTAAAACTACTTATAAAATCATATGTACACTTATACATCAGGGTACTATCATATTACAAAATAAAACTCTTGCTAAAGTATCTTAAGATAATGAGTGAGGATATAGTAATAATTTGTACTGTATTTCATGGGAAGCGACCCTAAGTAGAGGTATTTGGCGCCCCTAACCTACACTGCAGATTACTAGGCTATGACCTAAATACATGACTTCCTACCTTGAAGCTGCAACACGACTGCCAACCTCTTACTTGTAACACGACTGCCAACATCTTAGCTTCAACACGACTGCCAACATCTTAGCTCTCACACGACTGCCAACATCTTAGCTTCAACACGACTGCCAAAATCTTAGCTCTAACACGACTGCCAACATCTTAGCTTCAACACTACTGCTAACATCTTGACTTCAACACGACTGCCAACCTCAGAACTGTAACAAAAGATAGAAATTAATTCTGATACATAATGATTTTCATGTTATCAAATATCATAAAAAAATGTTAGTTAAAAGATAAATAAATGCGCGTTCTCTTCTTAACTCCTTACAACCTATTTGTAATGTTGAAGTCATCAGCAATCAGTCAATACTTTATCGACTTTCATGCCTTTTGTTGTATATAATGTCTACTGGAGGGCTCGTCTCTGCCCTCCAGCAGTCGTGTAGATGGCACATGTCTCGTGAGCAGATGTACATGGTTGTGGTTGTGGGTATATTTTAACAACAAAAAAACCCTGGAGGACAGAGGCTGCTGGTGGTGGCTGCCACCACCAGCAGCCTAACCTTTGACAATCCTGTAGTGTTGCTGGTAGAACTGGAGCATCCGGGTGTGTTCCACCACCTGCCACTGCAGCCGCTCGAGGTCCCGTTGAAGATTCTCCTTCTCATGCGTCACGTCTGCCAATTCTTTCTCCAAATCTGACTTGAGTTTCTTCTGCAATTCGCGATACCTGCGGGAGTTCTCGACACTCTTACGTCTCTTCTCTTCGGCAGTCTGTGCTTTCTTACGTCCCCTCTCCTTCTCGTCATCTTGAACAGAAGGCTTGACCTCCAACGACTTTAATTTCTTGCCAGATGGCATCTGAGATGATGATGATGATGGGTCGTCGTGTTCATGCTTGCGCTTGCGTTCCTCTTCCTTTGCCACACTACCCACCACGTCAGCAGGCAATGGTACTATCGTTTGTTCATCACGAATCGCGTAATGACAATGCCCATTACTGAGTGGGTTTCCCATACGCAACTGAGGGGTCATCGTAAGGTTCAAAGAGGCCAGGTCATTAGTTTGGTCAACATCGCCAAGGTCAACGGTTGGGGAATATTTGATGGCCGTAGCCTTCAATGGCCGGCTCACATGGTCACTACTACTAGACAGGCTGGGGTCGATGGCGTTCACTTCCGTCAGCAACTTTGTAATGAGGGAAGAGCTTTCATCATCGCCATCCTTATTACTACGATCAGTATAATATACCAAATCAGAACATTCCACTTCCAGCAGGTCCTGGGGTATATCCATATCAATAATATTCTGATGCATGTTCGGCATGTCGCTGGGTTGTTCCACTGTAGTAAGGCGGTCTTTAGAATCACCAGAAAACAAGTAGGAAAATGCGGACATCACTGCACCGTCTTTGAACTGGACGAACAGCTGCCCAACACCAGACTGATCCCACCACCAGAGATGTCGGCCTTTTCATTGGTGCGCAGCCCCTTACGTCCCACACTCCACCGACCAATGGGATTGCAGCACAAAACGTTTCTCGCTGCTCGACTTGCCTTCTGGGAACGATTGGCTACGAGAGTGGTACCATCCCTGGTCTCGTCAATATACGTATGTGAAGACCTGCCCCACCCGGGAACCATCTTTCACAATGTTGCTAATCTTAACCAAATGATGTAAACCAGTGCGGGACACACACACACACAAAAAAAACATAGGTCTGTGTTATCATTTCAGCATTCATTCCCATTTACAATTAAATGTATTATATAAACATGACCACAATTATATTTCACCGAGATACTGAATTAAAGGTTTTAAGGGTGTGGATATTAAGCCAAGATAAAAAAAAAGTGGTGTTCGAAATTGCACCCAACAAATACATCCTTAAAAGAAAAAATCCATGTTGGATGGTTGGATCTAATGCTATAATGGAGCTTTGCAGTATCGTTAGGTTCTTCCACTGTTTCTCTGTCTTGTCAAATCTGACTGTATACGAAGATATTACCTTTGGGTTCCTATTCTGAAGCTGAAATCAGAAAGACTCATTAAACAATGCAATTGTGTTGGACATCCTAGATTCAACTAAACTTCGCTTACCAGACTAAGTAGCCAGAATGCAAAATGCAGTATGTTACCATAAAGCAAGCTGCCAGCTTTCCCCACTGTATCCTTATTTATTGTGATGCCTACTCCTTCTCTAACCACTTGAAAAAAAAATTTCTTTAATCTATTCCTTGTTGTCTTATATAGTAAGCAAGATAGCATCAGAAACCGAGCCCACAAGGAAAAATCTTGGCTTTGCTCTTGTCCATACTCTTAATGTTGTTATAGGAAGTAATGGTTTCTAGCCCTCCATATCTACTCCTTTGAGTTACCTTCTACAACACACGAGACATATGTTGGAAATGTTTTTTTTCTCTTAACTCCAGGCTTATTATCATTATTCCTTTCATGTTCATACAGTTTCCTGCCTTACCCAATAAGCATGAGATATATAAGCTGTATTCTCACTCCCAACCCAAGAAATAAAACCATTAACTATTTGAAAATGTATCCTTTAAGCACTTTTAAGATTTGCAGACTTTTGCTTGTCTAATTTTTGCATTAGTGGAATAATGTATAAAAACCAGTGAAATGCAGAAAGTATCAGTAAATAAGTTTGGGATAAAAAAACAATACTTTTTATTCAACGGTAAAAAAGTTACAGCATATACATTCATAAATACTCTTTTCTACATTATATAACTATATATTTACAATTTGCATAGTGTACACTTTAATTGCAACAGAAGCAGTCACTATGACCATTACATTCCATGGTTATGAGCTCACTGGTATAAAGAAGAACACTACTGCTGTAGTAGTACTGTCTAATGGTCATACTAACTGTTCCTAATACATCATATCACAATGTGACACCAAAACACACATTAAAATCAAATTCCCTTCTATTAATTGTAAAATCTCAATATTTACTGAGTAACAAATAACTACTGATAAATTACAAAAAAAAAAATTGTACTTCTGTTATTGGCATAGGATTTGCTTTCCAAATATTCAAGACAATGAGTGACATATAAAACACAAAATTACAATAAACACCATATACTCAAAGCCTTGATTATCTACAGCAGTTTTGACGTACTGTCATTACCCAAGACCATACTGATAAAATCTTTATTATATGACAACTAATTACAGTTTAATTATCTGGAATCCAGCTATCAGTTTGTTTTAAGAATATTTACAATATTTACATATGATTTACTGTCCATATATACACTTCCTATGAAATGAACCAAAACTTAAAATACTATCCTCAATATGCACCATTCTGATAAACCAGATAAGTAAAAGGTCAAGGTATATGTTAGTTCTGAGTGAAAGCTGACCTCTTTAATATATTCTTACTTTTGTAGGCTGCAACTTTCCCAGATGGCATATACCTCACAATGGTTTCTAAGGTGTTTTACATATTGGCTGGTATGGTACACTTTGTGGTTATTATAATCCGAAGTCAAAGTGAACAGAATGGTTATATCTACATGCTATTCCTGCCTAGCCCCAGGAGTGAACCGAACTCTTTTGGACTGTTCATTCAAGAGTATTATTCTTCCTAAAGGACAATCTTGTTGATTGGGGGATACAAATGTTATAGTTAAAATACTGCATATCAAACAACCATTACATAATAACGAAATTACAATGTGAATAACTGCTTTTACCATACTACTGGGAACAACAAAGGCAACAATGTTGATGGTGATCAGGTTTGTGGACATAATTGCAATATGGAACTGGAAACAAACATTAAATGAAACTACATTTGTACTATAACATGGAACACAACGTTTAACATTAAACTTACAACACATATGTACAGTTAACTAATGAGCAAGGATGAATTTAATGCACCTTCTGCTTATTCTTAAGACGAAGTCATAATGTCTCATATGACCATACAAAAATCACATATAGTACAATAAAATATAGAGAACATGGACCAGAAATATACAAATTAATAATCTGTAACAATCTTTAAGATTATATTGCTATCCAGGAAACAGTCCACAAAACACAAAAGCATGGTAACTTATGGATTAAATTACATAACCTTGAGTTGTGGAGTTAAAAAAGTATACATTTTTAATTTTCATAAAGTCTGAACTATGATACCTGTCACACAGGACACACATGCCCCTAGCTGAGCATATTCTTACTTCAAAACTTAACAATGGTTCAACAAATATATGCTCATAAACATGTACAAACCTAACCAGAGTTCAGCAGATGTACAAATGTCCACACATAGATAACCTGAATATATCATACCCCTATACATACTGAAGGGTATTAATAAAAGACAGCATATTTGCATTCATGCATGCAAATACTGATGTGAAATACATCTAAAACTACATGTAACTAACAAAATCAAAGGTAAGTAATACGAAATTTGAGATCATGAAATGCAGTTGAACAGATACACAATGGCATCTATACTTTGTTATATTCTGTAAACATCTGAAAATATACAAAGAACACAAAATTTTACATTACTTTAAAGGCCGGAGATTTAAAAATATACATTTAATTAATAATAATCAATGCAATGAAAAAAATCTATCAGAATCAAAATAACTTTTTCATCATCCCTATTTTCAAATAGCTGTGTAAAAAAAGTGAACAACCTTTCAGCTGTATCATCCATTTGTAATGACAATATCATACACATAACAACCTTCTTCAAGCTCATCTACAGTATAATGAATACATTCTGCAGTGAATGATATTCTTTAAAATCAAAATAAGAGGTCAATCTAAATCATTCAAAGTACTTTTACTGAGTAGAATCAGGTGTTTTACCTCTTTAAAATAACCAAATTAATATTCTATCCAACATTGCATGCCTTGAAATCTGTGAAATTTAAGGTTATTTTTTATTGGTATGCATGTTGTCTATATTTTGAAAACATTAACATTCTTTTCCCATCACAGCAAAACTTCTAAATGAGCCATAAAGAATTCAATATATATTATGTATGTTCATTATCTACTCAAAATATTATCTACTCAAAATATTCATAAATGGGTTCATTAATATGAGCTAATTTCACAATATTGCCGAGTTTTGGAAATTCTGGCTTGACCCTAAACTCTAGGGAAAATTACATCATTACTCTGGATGAAGCATAGCTCTGTAGTCAAGTTTTAGCTACCTCATTTTTTCATTTACAGCTGTGTTAAAGATCTGCATTATTTTGAAGAATTTTGAAGAACAAGTCAAATTTTATGTGGAAGATACTATAAGCTAAATTGTCTAATGTTCTTATTTTGTATTAGAAAGATCTTTAACAATATCTTGAAGCTGTGAGGCTAAGCAAAAGTCACGGCTGACTTGAGTGCGTCGGTATGTGATGGGGCAATCAATGGATATACATTCCACTTCTTGTAAAGGGCATCCAAGGCAAGCTTCACATACCTACCGGTAGAAACAAAGGTAAAAATTTCTACAACATTATGCATGGTAAATAAATCTTTAAAAAGGTCAAACTGACAAATGAAAAATTTTCTTACTAACAGAAAGTTTTCTAAAATAGTTTGGAACATCCCGTTTAGTCCATTTAACTAATTACTTCTGGCAGTAACGTTGCCATCAGTCCACTGCAAACCACAATTCTCAGTCTCATACTTTCTACTGTTCTCAACCTTACTATTTTCTATGGAAGTTCCATAACCCAATCCAAAACTAAGCAGCCAGTTTAGACTATTAATTTCAAAGCTTCTAAGATCTGTATATACCAAAAAGGATTAAAGAGAAAAAAACGTTTCAATGCTCCTACCAGATATATGATTTCCTCTAAATGTCTTAAGATAGGTACTGAGCAGTGATTCCTGTTCCTTGCCAGAAGGAAACTGCAAAAGGTGGAGGTAACTCAGAGATAATAAGTAAACAACCCCAAAACCTAACAGAAACCTTTTTTCACATATCAGAATAAAATTATATGTTTACTAAGAACGGTTCACTTAAGTTCACTTAGATTATCATTTAAGGAAAACTTGACTAAGAGGATCTATAAGTCAAAAGTGGATGAAACAAAGTGGAGGGTGAGAGGCATGCATGTGATACAATGACTAGATTGATGAGAAGCAATCAAGACAAACCATGGAATAGTCTGTAGGACTTGGCTACAGATGGTAGGTGCTGGTTTCAATATATCATACATGACAAATGAGAGAGTGTAAATGGCAAACTAAGCCATTGCTGGTTTGTTACTAAGCCATAGTTGGTTTGTTCTCAATGTTACCTCACTACAGAAAAAAAAAATTCCCACATAAACTTCCTATGGTTAAATAAGTAATGAAAGGCATAACTACAATTTTCTTTTAAAAAATATTTGACAAGAAAATTACATTGCACGCAAAATAATTTTACCACCAACCTTTTGAATGTGATTCACTGCCCTCTCATAGTTGCGAATCTTTTCATTAAGTGAAATAACAGTCACATGCGGATGAGTCTTGCAATCTAAACATAACCCTCCGCCTTGTCCTGAGGTAGTGCTTGTTCCACAAGCCACACAAGCAATCGGGGTGAAGTATCTAGCAATGGACATGCCACGGGTGCTTGCATTCATTCCAGCACTGGCCATTCCTCCAAGACTCACAGCTGCTTCTGCTGCTAAAGAGGCATGGGTAGCTGTGGATAACCTTGGTAGATCGTTGTACCTGCAAATGAACATCCAGATAGCTTGAATTACACAAAGACACTTTTATTCTTGACAATAAAAACATCTTACAAAGACCCTATAGTACTTGGCATATTTCTATTTCACGCTTGTTTACCATTTCCTGCATTAGTGATGAAGCAATAGGGACACATGAAGAAGAGGCCTCATTCACTAGTATCCATTCCACAGCTGTCATATGTATTTCAACAAAACAACACACCCCTATCCAGAGCTAGGCCTTATAGACCCAACAAGTGCAAGAAATGGAGAACAGGTATAAAAAATATATATGTATCATCCCTTGGGATTTGGAAGAAAGAATACTGCCCATGTCTCCTGCATGTTGGAGAAGGTGACTATGAGGTAACCAAGAGGAGTGGGAGCAGGAGGCTGGAAATCCTCCCTTCCTGCATTACTTTCCAAAAGAAGCAACAGAGGAAAGAGCCAAATGAGGATAATTTTTTCTCTAAGGCTCAATCTTTTGTTCTGCATGCTACTTCTTTCATGCAGGAAACAGCAAACAAGTATGAATGAGAAAAATATTTACATTTATATATTTATTTATTTTGCTTTGTCGCTGTCTCCCGCGTTAGCGAGGTAGCGATTTACATTTATATAAATATATATATCTCAGTCTCTAGTGTACAGTGAACAAAGAAGAATCTTCACCAAAGACCAAGGTAAACACTGAATGAATCTTAAACTTCACCCTACTTACTTTTGGGTGCTTATGACAAGATTTTGCTTGATGCATGGCCAGCATGCAGTGCTCACTAGGTATCTTGCTTGTATAAACAGAGATTTAAAAATACTTTCTTTAGAATTGCGAGAAAGTTTCAAAATTTGAGGTCTAGTGTCTGCCAAATAACCACCAACTTAAACCATGAGTTTCCTGGGTCAGCCACTTTTGTTTACTGTACACTTACCAATGTCTGACACATTGTTATAAAGGTCTGTCTTGTCCTCAGTTATTTTTGTCATTCTCATAAAAGTCTGCTCTTATAATGTCTCCTACAAAGGGAAAAAATGAGAGAGCATGGTGCACTGTAGCAAAGAGGAAACATTCTTTATATTCAATAGAAAACTGAAACTTTAAAGATGGTGGATAAGGCTGTATCAGCACACTGCCTGAGTGAGCTTTATGGTGTTGGTACAGTAACCATATTGATATCATGAGGCAGCATGAATAGCCAGTAAAATACTACACTTAAGAGTGAATTTAATAAGGGCTCTGCTCATTGTAAATCAACTGATCAGCCAATCTAGACATGCTTTGGTAAAAATGATACATAAATTCACAGTGGTGTGCCCATTCCTGGGACATTTCAGTGGAAAGATCATTTATGTATGAAAAGATAAAAAATTTCATCAGGAAAAAACTAGCATTGTGACTTCAGGTAAATGGATGCACTGATATGCTATGTCAAGGCATCTCTTACCTCAAAAGTAAGGAAGGAAACTCAATAGAACATGAGTCCAATGGAAGGTATGCTAATGAGTTTCCCGAGTTAGCTAAAGGCTACTTAAGAAGAGATTTACAATGCATATAAAACTAGACTCTTTTAGTGCCGCTTGCCAAGAAATACAAGTTCTGCCTGCTTCATTTGGGCGTGGCCAACCAAGGTATAGGCCCTTGTTGTTTCTTCCTGCAAATGCCAATGGTATTCAGACGAACACCAAATATGATGAAATACAGGCATTATCATCATATCAGTGTCAGTCTTGCAGTGATACCAGAAACAAAACTTAATACTGAAGTAGCTTCTGAGGAAGTTGAATTTAAAGGATATGAAATGTTATGTAGGGACTGTTACTTCTCAAAGGTAGAAAAACAATCTGGAAGAAGTGTGATGATTTACATTAACAGTGAATTAAAGTGGAACATCCCTTCCAAGTTTGTAGTTCCAGAGTTGTATATTTGAATGACAAGGTGGATAAGTATCAATTTGGAAGAAGAAGAATTCGGTGCATTTTTGAAGTAATGTGGAGGCAAAAGCTCATAGTTTTCTCATTTGGACTGAAAATGAAGTCCAGAACAATTTGAAGAGAATATCAAAGCAGAGGAGAGGTATAACCAAATAAAATCTACATTTAAACCATAACCTATGAAACACAATAAACTGAAGTCCTTTGAATCACTCATCAGGAAATAAGTGGCACTGAAAGGTCATATAATCTTACCATGTATTAATATCCACCCCTAAAAGAGAAAAACATCTCTCCAGAGGTGGTAAGATGGCACGAGTTATGTAGTATGTGGAATTCACACGAAGGGTCGGATCTCCTAGGACAACATCAGGTGAGCGAACAAGCTGGATGAGAGGTAATCCTGGTGCTCCATACACAATCACATATGGAACACGTTCCCCTGTCCGAGGCTCCTTTCGTTTATCCTTGCGAGTCCAATGTCTGTAATATCTAACTCGTTATGAAAGGCAACTTACAACTTCAAAAACAAAATTTCAATTAACAGGTTTTACCACAACAAAATCCTTAGACTTACTGATGAATAACTGTTACATCATAATAATTATAAATACAATTACAGCATAATAATCATAAATACAATGAGGTCTTTGAGTTAATATATATCTTATACTTTTAAACATAATGGCTGTTTCCTGTGTGTGCGAGGTAGTGCCACGAAACAGACAAAGAATGGGCCATGTACTCATATACACATTTTTTTTTTCTTCTTTTTTTTATCATACTTAGTCACTGTCGCCCGTGTTAGCAAGGTAGCGCAAGGAAACAGATAAAAGAATGGTCCAACCCACCCACATACACATGTATATACATAAACGCCCACACGCACATATACATACCTATACATTTCAACGTATACATATATATACAGACACAGACAAACAAATAATCACATGTACATATTCATACTTGCTGCCTTCATCCATTCCTGTCGCCACCCTGCCACACGTGAAAAACAGCACACACACACACACACACACACACACACAAACCGCCTGGGGTAAACCATGGAAAGTTTTGTGGGGCCTAGATGTGGAAAGGGAGCTGTGGTTTCGGTGCATTACACATGACAGCTAGAGACTGAGTGTGAACGAATGTGGCCTTTGCTGTCTTTTCCTAATGCTACCTCGCACGCACAGGTGTGTGTGTGTGTGTGTGTGTGTGTGTGTGTGTGTGTGTGTGTGTGTGTGTGTGTGTGTGTGTGTGTGCCATTTCAGGTGTGGCAGGGTGACGAAAGGAATAGATGAAGGCAGCAAGTATGAATATGTACATGTGTATATAGGTATATGTCTGTGTATGCATATGCATGCATACATTGAAATGTATAGATAAGTATATGTGCGTGTGTGGGCATGTCTGTATATGCATGTGTGGGCATGTATGTATATTCTTGCTTGCCTTCATCCAATTCACTCTATTTCTTGCACGCCTCTCACTCTCCTGTATGTTCAGGCCTCGATCACTCAAAATCCTTTTCACTCCATCCTTCCACCTCCAATTTGGTCTTCTGCTTCTCCTTTTTCCCTCCACCTCTGACACATATATCCTCTTTGTCAATCTTTCCTCACTCATGCTCTCCAGATGTCCAAACCATTTCAACACACCCTCTTCTCTTCTCTCCTCTCAACCACACTCTTTTTATTTCCACACATCTCTCTTACCCTTTCATTACTTACTCGATCAAACCACCTCACACCACATACTGTCCTCAAACATTTCATTTCCAACACATCCACCCTCCTCCAAACAAACCCATCTATAGCCCATGCCTCGCAACCATATAATATCGTTGGAACTACTATTCCCTCAAACATACCCATTTTTGCTCTCTGTCACATACTCCACTCTCTTGCAATGAAGTATAATGGTATAATGCAAAATTCAATCTATACCATATTTCACTATTACTGACTTCTATTGAAGTTTCATGGATGTGTTTCTGACTGAAGTTCCCCTAAGATATAAATATCACACTCACTTAGTCAATTCAAGGGCAGGAACACATGCTCCTGGTCTGTATCCTCTTGCTCCCCTGTACTCCTTAGCAAATATTAAGTCTTGAAGAGAAACGCGCCCTTGCAACAGCTTTACAAACTGGCGTTGTACGTAGTCCTTCACTTGAGATACATCTTTCTTCTCGAATAGTATGCGAAGTGACTTCTCCAATATCTAAAAGAATAAATCTAATTACGGTAATGGTATAATTATATCCATGCTAAAAGCCTTTTATATACCTATCTTAAAGTCCTAATGTGCTAATGAATCTTTCATTGTTCAAGTCTAGGAAAGAGTGAAAAACTTTTATATGCTTGAACTATATCACACATTTACTCTATGTTAGCTTTCTATAATGATGTTCACAACTCTATCCTTCCAGCTTGATATACATCTCACTATTTCCAATAACTGATCACTTCATCTATTAGTTATTCTTCCATAATTCATTCTCTATCAATCTTTAAAGTGGTCTTTACACCACTTTAACAGTGAATATTCTGAATCAATATAAGTTCTTTCTCATTATCCTATCTTCCTAACTCCTTAGTTGCAACCTAAAAGCCTAATCTAATCTATACAAGTAATTGTTTCCATCAATATGTATCTTGCTGTTCGACAACCAGGTGTTGCATACACATAAGAATTCACTATGTTTGCATTATCTCAAAACTCACCACACAGACCAACTGGCTAACATTTCCAACAATGTACTTCCTAGCACTTCAACTATATGTCTCAACTGTCATTCATTCTGATACCTTCATTTTCATTCGCTCTTGCCAAAAAATTTTACCATAAATATGAAACTCATCTTTCTTCAGCAATTTCATCCTTATTTCTGAGGGAAACTCATTTTCCTTCTGCAATTTCATCCTTATTTCTGAGGGGCTTTCTAAATATTTCTCATTTTTCCCCACATACATTATGAAGTTTCCTTCAAGTAATTCAGCCTCTAAAATTGTTTCAGCCATCACAGTAAGGCCAAGCACTATCAAACTAAATTTACCACAAATAAGCAGGAAAGATCTAGGTACCAACTGCAGCGTCAAAATGATAGTCTCATGAAAAAGTGCTACACCGAACTAAGAAGTACAAAAAGAAATTACTTGTGGCAATGCTAAGCACCATTAAAATCAATTCAATTAGAAACAATCAAAAAATTCATATACATCTTTTTTAATTGTTTCTTACTGAATTTACTTTAATGGTATCTATATATTTCTACGACTAACTGATTTCTCCATAAATCTACTACTACTGACCTTGTTTCAAAATAAGGTTTCAGTTAAATGGTAAAGCACATATGAAAAATTTTGTGTCAATGAAGAAGGCATTTAAACATAAATAATCTATGTAATTAGTCCTGTATTTGAAATTACTAAACAACACAAAAATTCTCACCTTGGCAACTGCTGGGCATCCATCTCTTCTTACAGTCTCAATACCCTTGGCATCAAACACAGGCACCTCCTGATTCATGGTTTCATACATGTAGCCAACATAGCGTTTTTTTGTCTGCAAAGGTTGAAGTGATATGTTAACCTATTCCAAAAATATATCTTTTTCTTTCTTTCTTTCAAACTATTCGCCATTTCCCGCATTAGCGAGGTAGCGTTAAGAACAGAGGACTGGGCCTTTGAGGGAATACCCTCACCTGGCCCAATTCTCTGTTCCTTCTTTTGGAAAAAAAAAATATATCTACTGCTGGAAATTAAACAAACTTTTCCTTCTTGGAAGCATTCTTAGTGAAGCCCATTCCTTTGAGAGAACATGCTAACTCTTCCAACTATTATCACTCTCATTTCTGGTATCTCCCATGTTCCTGCAACTCTCCAATCTTATGTCATGGCCCTTGACATCTCTACAGTATTTGACAGTGTGGCCCAAGTCTTCATTATAAATTACATTTGGCTCCTCCTTTTCTCTATTCATTAATACATATCATCTTTTTAGCCATTTCATCACGGCAGTTACTGATGAAGCAACTTTTTTCTCTTATCCTATCATCATTGGCATTCCTCAGGATTCAATCCTACAAAATTCCTCCTTTCTTCTCTCCATAAATTCTCTTTCTTCAATCCTAACCCTATTTGTATTAATTTCATGCCAATAATTCCACTCAATATAATTCATGTCACCTTTCCTCTCCATTTCACACCAAAATTCATCCCTTTTTCATACTGAACATGATGGACCTATGCAGCATCTCAGAGATAAGTAGCATTAACCTGGTCAAATTTAAAAGGACAAAAAAAAATAGCTTTACCAATATCACTTTAAAAATCTCACTTGTTTCCCGCAATCAAATTTGTAAACATTACAATTCAACCTGCTGATGGCAGACTCCACAGAGGAACTCCAGAAGCCAGTAAATGAATCTGGGAGTGTTTGTGAAAGGAGAAAGTTGGATTACTATGAACAACAGTAAGGTAATGAGAAGCAGTAGATGGTTGAAAAAGGATGGTTGGAGAGAAATTCTGAAAGAAGACCTGGAGGATCTAAAATGCTTTAAGTAATTGGCAGTTGACTTAACAGCAGATGGAACCATGGAGGCTGGAAAGTGGGTGCTTTAAGGAGAAAGTGGTTGGAGAGGTTTGTATCCGTTAGGGAAAAGATGGGTATGTTTGAGAATATAACTGTCCCAAAAGCATTGTAATGATGAATAGCTGTGACTCTTGGGCCCTGAATTCAAATTACCAAGAGATGTTGATTGAGTTGGAAATAAAATGCCTTAGGACAACATGTGGTGTAAGGCAGGGTGATTGTTTAAGGAATGAAAGTGTAAGAGAAAGGCATGGTAGTGAGCACTGTTTTATTGAGAGCTGACTAAGGTGTGTTGAAATGATGCAGATATATGGAGAGGATGAGAAAAGAAAGACTGGTTAAGAGGATCTTTGTGTCAAGAAAATAGAAGGATGCAGTAAAAAAAAGCTTTAAGATATCATGGCCTAGCCATTCAGAAAGGTGTAAGGCATGCATGGGATGGAATAAACTAATGACTGAGTCTACCAGTAAAACAGAAAGCGAAGCCCCACTGTCTCTCACCACCAACCATCAACTGCACTGCCTATTCTTTTGTGTTTTATCTTAACATTAATATAATACAGCTAAAGTATAGCTAAATTCGTACAATAATAGCACTAATCAGTTATGTTAGGAACTCAATTCTGAGAAGTGTTATTACAAGAGAAAAACTATTGATGAAAATGTTCATCGTATAATTAAGAGGCAAAATTGAACACTGAAATATCATGTGGTTATCAAAGAAACAAACAGAAAAACAGAGAGGATTCAGAAGCACTTTATAAGCAAAATCAAGGGGATGAAACAAATGAGCTACCATGAATGCCTGAAAGAGCTAGAACCATATAACCTAAACAGAAGAGAAAGATATTTAATAATCTAATCGTGGCTATCTAACTATCTATATCTCTGATGCCTTTTCCCACCTGGAACTCCCTCAAGGGGGTGGCCACGGCAATAGAGTCCTCATAAGCAGCGAATTCTAGAGCTGCTTTAACAGGCCACTGGCAGAGGGCAATCTAGTGCAGTGTTTGCAAAGGCTCCTACCTAATGTTCCAACAGACTATTTCCACCAAATGTTCCTACCAACCACTTCTACCTAATGTTACTAACTAATGTTCCTGCCTAAATGATCCTCCCTACTATGACTGTCTATTGCTCCTATCACTTTGCAAAAAGGCAGGGCAGGCACATAGTGCTTTAATTGTGGCAATGAATTGAAAGAATAAAGGAACATATAGTGAATCTAAAAGCATCTCAGCCGGAAAGATACGAAGCTATAAAAATTTACTATAATACTATAGAACAACTACTCAATAACATTAGATAAAATAAGAAACATGCCTAAAACAACTACATCATCATTTAACAAAAAATTTGATCTGGTTTAAATTGATCCTGAAAGACCCTAGAATAGATAATTATGTAATGCAGTTGGCAGTATAGATGAACAGCACTGGTCATCAATAAAGGCATGTGGTGAATGCCACATGCTGACCCTGACATTTCAGCAAAAAAAAATTGTAGGTGCTCATAGATATTACCCCTTATTCCCTCCATTTCAGACACATATATCCTCTTAGTTTCTTCACTCATTCTCTCTGTATGTCCAAACCATTTCAGCACACCATGTTCATACTCAGCTTACTAACATACCCCTCACTTACAGTGTCATTCCTTAAATCATTAAACCTCATCACACCAAGCACTGTCCTTAAGCACACAGTTTCCAATACATTCATCATCTTCTGTTCACCTGAATTCATGACTCACCACTTGGACTACTAAATCATTAATAAAACTCATCTTTGCATTCAGATATATGAATGTCGAATATGTATGAAAAAAAATATATACATATATATTTGGAAAGAGGAGCAAGTATGAAGTCTGTTGGGGATGAGAGAGCTTGGGAAGTGAGTCAGTTGTTGTTCGCTGATGATACAGCGCTGGTGGCTGATTCATGTGAGAAACTGCAGAAGCTGGTGACTTGAGTTTGGTAAAGTGTGCGAAAGAAGAAAGTTAAGAGTAAATGTGAATAAGAGCAAGGTTATTAGGTACAGTAGGGTTGAGGGTCAAGTCAATTGGGAGGTAAGTTTGAATGGAGAAAAACTGGAGGAAGTGAAGTGTTTTAGATATCTGGGAGTGGATCTGGCAGCGGATGGAACCATGGAAGCGGAAGTGGATCATAGGGTGGGGGAGGGGGCGAAAATTCTGGGAGCCTTGAAGAATGTGTGGAAGTCGAGAACATTATCTCGGAAAGCAAAAATGGGTATGTTTGAAGGAATAGTGGTTCCAACAATGTTGTATGGTTGCGAGGCATGGGCTATGGATAGAGTTGTGCGCAGGAGGATGGATGTGCTGGAAATGAGATGTTTGAGGACAATGTGTGGTGTGAGGTGGTTTGATCGAGTAAGTAACGTAAGGGTAAGAGAGATGTGTGGAAATAAAAAGAGCATGGTTGAGAGAGCAGAAGAAGGTGTTTTGAAATGGTTTGGGCACATGGAGAGAATGAGTGAGGAAAGATTGACCAAGAGGATATATGTGTTGGAGGTGGAGGGAACGAGGAGAAGTGGGAGACCAAATTGGAGGTGGAAAGATGGAGTGAAAAAGATTTTGTGTGATCAGGGCCTGAACATGCAGGAGGGTGAAAGGAGGGCAAGGAATAGAGTGAATTGGATCGATGTGGTATACCGGGGTTGACGTGCTGTCAGTGGATTGAATCAGGGCATGTGAAGCGTCTGGGGTAAACCATGGAAAGCTGTGTAGGTATGTATAATTGGGTGTGTCGACGTATGTATATACATGTGTATGGGGGTGGGCTGGGCCATTTCTTTCGTCTGTTTCCTTGCGCTACCTCGCAAACGCGGTAGACAGCGGGGGAAAAAAAAAAAAAAAAAAAAAAAAAAAAAAAAATCTTTTTCATACATATTGCCATTTCCCACGTTAGCAAGGTAGCATTAAAAACAGTAAACTGAGCCTTAGAGGGAAAATCCTCTCTTGGCTCCCTTCTCTGTTCCTTCTTTTGGAAAATTAAAAAAGAGAGGGTAGGATTTCCAGCCACCTGCTCCCTCTTCTTTCAGTCGCCTTTTATGACATGCAGGGAATATGTGGGAAGTATTCTTTATCCCCTATCCCCAGGAATATCTCCTAAAACTCCTAACATGTACCACATCATGATCACCTTTTGAAATGTAATATTTCACATAATGAACTTTCTTTGAATTTCTAAATCATCACTCCTGACCTAGAATACATAAACTAACCTGTAATATGCAAGGTAAGTAAACTTTCTCAAACTTAAGTTTCACTGGCTTTGGATACATCTGGGTTACTTGGTCTGCAATCTCATATCCTATTGTTAAAGCTTGATCTTTTGTTCTCCCTGGCAGATGCACAAAGAGGGAGTCTGTATCTCCATACACAACTTCAGCACACCATGATGGATGTGAATTCACAAGCTGGATACAACGTTCCAGAGTTTCTCGTCCCTTGCTCACAACACTGTCTCCAATCTGCAACAAATTCCAGTATTAAGCTTTGTTCATCATTTAATTCACTCCCATTTTATGATTAAATAAAGCTGTCATATGTGTAAATCATCAGTATAAATGAAAAGAAAATATATTTGTATTACTTATCATTCAAAAATCAACTTCAAAGTTAAATCCTTCACCTCAGAACAAGGCATTCGGCCTGAGAAGTTTGCACTGGTATAGCCATAAGTGACATTTGCAATGAGTTTTAATCCTAACTGGCGAGAATGCAAGACACGCTGCAAGGAAGTGTCATCTTTGTATTTTTTCATCATGCGTTTTACCTGCAAAATAAGAAACAGGATAACATACAATTTTCAAGTGTTAAACTAAGATGCTTCTCAATCTATCACATTACTGGTACAATGTATTAAAAAAAGGCAATACTGTAGTTTTGAGTTTCAAAGATACAAAGACAATTAGAGAAAAGTCATACTCTACAACTATCTGCAAGCAATAGCATAATTTCCTAAAATAAAAATAGGGTGGATAAGCACATTTTTCCTGATGAGAACAACCACCACTAAGTATCTGTACTCATTCTAAAATGAAGTGAGTTCATATCTGAGACATCATTCTAACTGATGCCCATATTCTAGACAATTTTATATCCCATAACAAGTCTGACCAGTCTTCATAAAAAGAATCTGATGATCACTGTTTGAAATAGGCTTTCATGCGTCAGGTTTTAATTGTAGAGCAAATCCTACTACTCACTTACGGTGGGGATATCATATGTCTGGCAGATGGTAGTCTTGTCTTAGTAGTCAGATGACATGATGTGCTATCTTAGTTACCTCATGGCAATGAGAGTGGAGGGATGTAACTTTTGCTTCCTGTCTTTGTTTTATATTTTCACTACAGTATATCTGTTCTGGGTACAACATTCCTTCACCAGTTACTAACCATGGATCCAAAGAAGTTCCTGGAAGGAAAGGCCCATATTCTTGCTATGACACATGGAAATGTGTCTAAGAGCAAGATATAATATTCAAAGATGTACTGGAAAGGCCAAGTTCACTGTGTATCACTGTGTACTTAAAAGGAGGAAAATTTACTACAATAAGAGAGAGATAATAGAAAGAAGGGAGATATATGGAAATGCGGGTGGGAAGGAGAGGGATAAAAAGATATTTGAAGTGAAGAAGTTGCAAAATCTACCCAAGAGCTCTTCTGGTTCTGGACAATGATCCCCTAACCCTTAATCTGTGGAAGAATGCTATTTCCCCTCTGTTTCCACTTGACTCTATTACAGTTCCTGTAATGCTGTAACAGAATGTACCACCAAGTAGATATTGTTGCTTTCTATGATCCTGGCAATTACTTACCATGATTCTTGTGTTGAGTATCTCCTCCAACATCATGGGCAAAATCCCACGCCTTACACTTGGCGGGACAAAGGCCACACCACATGGAGATATGCTCATCTGAAGGAAGAGTAATGTTTCAAATTCACTGCAGCAATACATATACACTTTTTAAATAAGGTAATAAAATGTTTCTCAGTACACCAAAAATGTAATCAATAATCTAACTACACCACATAATTGTTACATGTAGCAGCATTCTTCAGGAAGAAAAGAGTTTATCAAGCAAGATACCAAATGTTTCATGACTATCAGTGCTTCCCACACCCATCAAGGACAATCATAATTGTTTCATACAGTTTAGACCAAGTGTTTTGAATCATTAGCATACTGTGCTACCAAATTAAGGTATAATGTCTTTAATTCCAGTATTCTGTACTTTCATCATACATGAAAAACAAGCAGGATTAAAACATCTGTAGCAGTGTTTTTCAAACTGTCCTTAATGAAGGTACATCAGTAAGCAAATTGTGCTATTTTCTGGAACCTCAACCCTCTCCATCAATTCTTTCAGCTTTTCTTAAGCAAACTTTTATAAATTCACATGCAATTTTATGGTAACCATTAGCCAAGCTCAAGTTAAAAGAGCTCCATTTACAAATCATGAACTACTGTGCTTCCATATATTTTATTAATCATTTGAGAATATTGGTAAAAAACTAAAGTATGCTTGCTGAACCCACGGGTTCTGAGGAATGCTAGGTAAAAAAAAAAAAAAAAAAAATACTGATCAACAGTTTCTTCAAAATACTTCAAAATCGAATTTGCATATAGAACACAGTCCACTCACCTCATCGATACATTTGGAAAGCTCCTCTGGTTGTAATCGTAACTGTGCAGCTCCAAATTCCATGGGCTGAGGATTATCAAATGTATTGATTCGACCAAGGCAAGTGGAGTAGCAGTAGTTGTATGCAATCATAATTGATGGGTAAAGACTCTGAAAGTCTAACACCACCACTGGTTCTGTATAAAATCTGCAAGATGATGAAAATCTATTTGAAACAAAATGACAATAACCTATGTTACTAATATAACATATGAAAAACTGCCATACTTCTTTTATCATAAGAGGACAACCAAATTATTCATATGGTCTGGTAATACCTATGAAACATAAATATGAGTCTTCAATAACTTTTGATTCTTTTTTAAATAATCTAATATGTTTTTATTGGGGACATCTGTAAATTACCTGTCAAAATGGGCTGAATCATAAAAGGGGTAGTCAGTATCTAAAGAAGACCACGACAACATACAGAGAGACTAAGACAAGCTCCAGCTTTGGTATGGTAGATGACTTTTGGTCAACTTCACCCTAATAAAGAGGGGACACTATGAAAGAAAAAAACCCTAGTTACAACTATCACAAGGAAATCAACTCAGGAATCTATGAGTGAATGGGTTTAAGAAGACATATTACTCAGCTTTTCATAAGATAACAGGAAAGTTTGTTAACCCTTTCAGAATGCATCAGATTTTTTGCTTGCCTAATACACAAAAAGGCACTTATTTTATGTAATAAGAGATGCACAAGAAATGTAAACCTGGTTCCCTTCTGAAGAGTCATGACCATGACATAACTAACTGTACCTAGTTTACAGTACTTACTATATTGGCCAATCCTGAGCTTGCAAAAAAATTCTCAATTCTTACTATCTAAATGACTAGGTACACAAAATCCTATCCAAATCATCATTCTTTTTTATGAGTTAAGAGTTAGTCACTCCTATTCTAGGCAAAAGAAAGTGGATAAATCTAAGCATGAGCGATAAAGGTGTGGCAGGACTCCACAGATATAGTGAGTTCCTAGAAAAAAGCACAACCATCATCCACAGTCAATAGCAGGTTACTGAGGCTTCCAAGGAGCTCCAGTGGCTCACTGTATGTTAGGGTTTCCATATATGGCCTGCCAACAGAAACTACTATATGTACAAAATTCACTTATCCTATGTCTGGGTTTCCATCTATGGCCTGCCAACAGAACTTACAATATGCATAAAATTCACTCTTCCTATGTTTGGGTTTCCATCTATGGCCTGCCAACAAAACCTATAATATCCACACAATTCAACATGTTCATAATGTTCAAAGCACCCTGCTATGTAACAGGAAATTGACTTCCAATGTACTGGAAGGGATATCTAATGGTGTGCACAATGAGTGAAAGTCAAAAGAATACTTACTGTGTTGTTAGTGAAAAGAACTAAGAACAGAAAAATACCTTTCCACAACAGCACTTTTGTAACTACAGTTAACAGAAGCATTCTCCATTTGGGGTTTACACAAAGCATCATGGACATCAAATGATTAGCATAATTCTATGTCATACAAAAATTCTAACTTTGTTGACTTTTCACACCTTGACTGTGGCTCCATAGTAAGAGCAATCCATTCTGGGGCTTTCATGGCTGCTCTTTGATGAATGTTGGGTGATATGGAGACCATATTTGAGCCTCGAGCCAATCGAAGCATCATTGATTCTACTCGGAACTGAAAGAAAAATTTGAAGAATTAGTAAATCCTGGTAGCAATAAATTATCCTTCATCAAAAGCTTCTAACAATAAATTTCATACAAACAATGTGAAAAGACTGCATGCATGGTCTATATCTACTATATCAAGTTAGCATGCAAAAGATAACTTTAACTGACCTACTACTAAAATCTGGGAGAAAATAAAAAGCATACAAGTACATTTACACTCACCTAAACACTGAATTTACTCATCTTCTATATGTTTAATGATTAAGGTATGCCGGTTACATTTTCACATAAAATTTGAATCAAGGTGTCCCTTAACTAGTATATGCTACGGATTTACTACAGTGAGCGCACTGCATCATAACAAAGACCCATTCTAAACAATGGATAAAAGGATAATTTACTCATCTTTGTTAAATAACATCACCAGACCAATAACATGCAACAACATCCAGTTCAACCTGAAACTGACTCTGATATGATCCTTCATGAAAACTGTGGTTCATGAAAATCAGCTTGCACCACACCAAAGATTAAGTGAAGAACATTAACCATGAGCATTATAGGATGCACAGACAATGTGATTTGGAGACTTATGTATGTCTATCTCAAGAGTTAGTCCCATCAACAGTAAGATGATAGACAAGATGGAAAGGTTACCTGTCACAAAACAGGTTGTCAAGACCAATCCTACCCTCAACCAGTTATAATGTAATTGCATCCTTCAGAATGTGGAACCACATCTTATACCCTGTAACTAATAAGTTTTCTTAAGAGTTATATTTTTGGAAGTAGTTTTACCTAGCTATTATCCCTTGATATCAGTTCAAACATATTTTACCTTATATCTTTTTATTATATTAGATTGCCGTTTACCGCATCAGCGAGGTAATGCCAGGAAACAGACAAAGAACGACCCATCTACTTACAAACATATTTATACATAAACGCCCATACACATACACATACATACACATCAACAGGTATGCATATACATACACATACACAGAAATATACATATATACACATGTATATATTCATGCTTACTTGCCTTCAATCCATTCACTATGCCACCCCACCCCACAGGAAACAGCATCACTACCAGGAAAACAGACAAAAAAGGCCACATTTGTTCACACTCAGTCTCTAGCTGTCATGTTTAATGCACCAAAACCACAGCTCCCTATCCACACCCAGACCTCACAGACCTTTCAATGGTTTACCCCATACATTTCACATGCCCTGGTTCAGTCCATGACAGCACATCAACCCCTTTATACCACATCGTTCCAATTCACTCTATTCCTTGCAAACCTCTCGCGCTCCTGTATGTTCAGGCCCCGATCACTCAAAATCATTTTCACTCCATCCTTCCACTACCAATTTGGTCTCCTGCTTCTTCTTGTTCCCTCCACATCTGACACATATATCCTCTTTGTTAACCCTTCCTCATTCATTCTCTCCATATGTCCAAACCATTTCAACATACCCTCTTTCTGCACTCTTAACCACACTCTTTTTATTACCACACCTCTCTCTTACCCTTCATTACTTACTCGATCAAACCACCTCACACCATATACTGTCCTCAAACATTTCATTTCCATCACATCCACCTTCCTACATACAACCCTATCTATAGCTCATGCCTCACAACCATATAATATTGTTGGAACTACTATTCAATTTATATTTTTTCCCTATTATGTTATTCCTGTATGGGACAACAGTATTGGTGCTCCAAGTTATGCTGAAGGGCGAAAATGCATAAGTGGAGGATGACAATGCAGAAGAGAGTAGAGAAGGATAGTTAGCACCAATTGTTAATGCAAATGACTTTCTGATGGGCTGGCTGAGAATTATGTTCATGGTAAATACCTATTTCTAACATAAGCTAATTCACATATATTCATACATGGAAAAAGCAAAAGGCATTAGTAGGCTTTGAGGTGAACTTTCAACTATGATCTCAATTTTCAACTTTATTTCTTTTAATTATTGAAAATTTTGCAAATTTCTGTGTAAAGACTTTATAGTTACTGACCTGAGATCCACGTGCCAAAACATCATAGAACTGAATGCCAAAAAGCCTAGCAAGTTCTGCAGTTCGATGAATCAGATCAAGTCGATGAAGGAGCTCAACAGTAAGGTCACAACGACTTAAATAATGTTCCAGTGTGCGCCACCTGAGAACAGAGTAAATCAAAGTGTCTGCATCTTTCAGGGAAAGTTTTGATTTATGAGCACTACATGCTACATATCAAACATTATATCAGGAAAAAGAAGGGAACAGTTTACCTAGTGGTGTCTTCAGTCCACCATTCCCTGAGTTTATCATGGGAGAAGGAAGGTACTCTGGTGTGCAAAACATGATACGCAACATTATCCAAGGTGTAGCTCTGGAGTGCCACCTAGAAATTAATTAAGCTAACTTGTATACACGTTAACTGCATTGTTAGAGCTGAAAATCAGTGTAACAAATATATTACCATCTAGCAGGAGCAGTGAAAGAAAACATATTACTAGAAAACTGAAATATCCATAAAGAAAATCAGGTAATCAAACCTACACAGCATAGTTAGCTAAAAAAAGTGTGAAGCATTTTAACTTCAGGTTACCCCAAATACGAAATGTATAAAATGAATTGTTTTTGCTACTTTTTTTACCCTGAATAAAACCCTGTGAGATTTATCAATCAGCATGATCAGTAATAATTGTGAGAGTCTTTAGAAACACTGATACCATAGAAAAAGTATCACAGGAGTCTTAAACATAATGAGAAAAAGAAAAAATCAAGTAAATATACATGGTGTACAGAAGTTAAGGTCCAATTACATTTCCTACTTTCATCCAATGATAGTTTTCTTGTGTTATTCATAAAAAGAAGCCCTGGGATATTTGAAAATCTTACTCAAATCTCACACATGAACTATCCTTTATGAAGCTACCTATCTATCTATATCTCTGACAACTGTTCTCTTTGGGAACTCCTTCAAAGGCATGGCCATGGCAAAAAAATTTCTGCAAAACTGCCACTTCTTAGCCTTTAGTGCCTCACCCTTAACAAGCCACTAGCAGAGGGCAAGTCCAGCACAGTGTTTGCAGAGGCTCCTACCTAATATTCCTATTGACTACTTCTCTCTAATGCTCCTACCTAGTACTACTACTTAATGTTACTACCAAATGCTACTCCCAGCTACTGCTCTTATCTACAACTTCTACTACCTAAAGCTCCTGTTTAATGTTCTTACCTACAACTTCAATTTATTGCTCTTTCCAATTTGCCAAAAAGCAGGGCTTGTGCAAAGCGTTCACCAAAGGAAAATCTAGAGCTCCAAGGAATGAGTTTGAGTATAGGGTTCTCAAGTATTATGTGTGACAGAGAGATTGCATGTTTGTGGCAAAATAATATTTCTCATTTTCATCCTTTTCTATTTCTCCTCTATGTATTTCAATCTTCCTTCTTTTACTTTTCCATTTGTGCACACCTACAAAAGCAACTATCATACCTTTGTATACTATCATTTTCTAGGGTTAATGACTGCATCTGCCTCAAGTACCTGATATCTAATAAGCATTATTCTTCAGTTAATACATTATTCTTAGTATTAATGTTAAGCTTCTGAGATCCACAGATCTGGGAAGGGTCAGAAACAAAGATGTTTAAGACAGATTCTGCCTAGACCACCATGATCTGACTGCAATAAATGTAATTTTAAATGGACTGCAAACCATTACTTCACCATAGGCAGAACACTATGAGTATCTGAGAAAACACTTGCTTAGCAGGGTTCAAAATACATTACTGTCCTTCAAAATGAGGTGTATCCATGAGGATCCATCCCCCTCTGAAAATCATAAAACATGAAATCAGCAGATGTTTGTTCTCAGGACTCAACAACCAGTGCCTAAAATTCATATCTTATTTAAAGATGGTATTTTCAAATTTGTCTTTGTTCCAACACAGACTTATGGATAGTCCAAAATCAACTAAAAACTGAAATTTCTAAGAAGCCATCAAAAAAAGTGGTCAATCCAGCAACAAACTTGCCCACAGTACTAAAACTGTCTTAGCTTACTTGTTCTGAAACAAATGTATGCTAGTACATTTTCCTTCAAACAATAAATTCATCTGACAGGTTAAAGAAAATCACAACTTTCTCCCATACAACATGGCATCTTTTAGTTTTGATGTCTTGTATAAAAAAAAAAAAAAATCAACAGCCTAGAGAGAAAAGAGAGACATCTGCCTGGCAATAAACTGAGGGCATCACATTTTATTTAGTTGATCTAAAAGCATTTCAACAAGGAAGAAACAGATTAATATCAACAAAAATACCTAAAACAAACCAAAAATATATCAAACAAAAATTTACAATAGCCCCGCAAGAAATATGGCAAAATTATTCCATGTGCCCCAAGCAAAAAAAAAAAGATAAAACAAGTACAAAAATATTGAAGAAAAACCTTGATAATTGGACAAAAACAGTCCCCAATGACACTTGGGCTGACATCTATAAAATGGTGAAACAGTGCCAGTATTATTAAACAAGGACATGAGGAAAGTGCTATTTGCTACCCCTGCTTACAAGCAAAATTTTGTCATGGGTACTCAAAGGCAGGTACTCTCAGGAATAACGCTGAGGAATATTAAACTTTGAGGACTGGCCAAACCATGTTACTGTCAAATGATACACAGCTTCAACATGTCACAAGACAAGCAGACTGACTTACAATTTCAAGATATCACCAAGCAGGCACTCTTAGCCATACAATACAACAACCTATGAATCACTCTTGTATGTAAACCTATATGGAAGATCAGCTTTCCTTCCATTAGAGCCAGTTCTTTTCAGATCAACCAGACATGAACCTTCCATGCCAAGACCTTAGGAACAAGCCTTTGGATTGTCTGAAGACTCAAAATTGTCATATCAGCATCACACTGGGCAAGTGCTCTCTCTGATACTCATTGGGCTGGCTATGTTCATCATAAAATGCAACATGACATAGATATAATTTCTTGTTGGCCTTCTTCTTTTCTTTTAAGCTCTTACAACTGACTAATGTAAACCAATTCAATATGATAAAATATGTAGAGTATTTAATTTTGTAATGGTGAATTTGCTCTCTAAAGTTCTAGAGTTACTACCCAGAATGAGTTAAAGAAGTACAATAAAAATGTCATTCTTTGTGTTCTAGGTATATAAATGCATGGCACCTTCAAATAAACACACTATGTTAGAATGAAATAATATTTACCTCAACTCTCATCAACCTCCATACATTGAGGACTATTCTACCAGTTATGTGTATTTGAGATGTGTGATCAGCACCATATTCATCATGTTCTTCTTCATAATGGCTGGTGGTGCCCTCTGGGACCCTGGAGAGAGATGACACTATCTCCATACCCATAGCTGCTCCACGCTCAAGTAAGTAGCCCCAAGATGACATTTGTACCTACAACAGTTGAAGAAATAATGTTATGTTTTCTAAACATGCAAGCCTGTATGAGAATGCAACACATCTTCTGAAACTGATTATCTTATAGAAACCCAGATCCCTTTCATGTTGGGGTCCTGGGGCTATAACTGCAGGACTCCTTGTCCAGGGGCTCTTTCAGCTTCAGGGGTGTGCTACAAACTGAAACAGAGACAGGATGAACTCCTTTGAGATGAGAAATTCTCTCATCTGTCAAATGATGATACAGCCTTGCAAAAGGTGAACCTTCACTAGCAGTGTAACTTAAAGCAGATGGAGTCTAGCGACAACAATGAAATTCACTGAAAGATAAAGCATTTTATAAGCTTAGAAACTAGAAAGAAAACACTCCATATTCCTTGCAGGTCTTAGAAAGTGACTAGAGAGGGCAAGAGTAGGGGCTGAAAACTCTCCCCTTCTTGGATTTCAATTTCTAAAAGATGGAACAAAAGGAACCACGTGAGGAGTGCTTATCCTTCTTGACGGCTCAGGCTGGGGTGTCTAAATGAGTGAGGATGTAACCAAGATGAGAAGAAAGGAGTAATAGGCAGTACGATTGAGAAAAGAAATCTGGATATTTTGGCTCTGAGTGAAACAAAGCTCAAGAGTAATGGGGAAGAATGGTTTGGAAATGTCTTTGAACAAAGTCATGGGTTGGTGAGATGCAGAAATTGTGGGAGTGTATAAAAGAGTGTACACTATAGACTGGTGTGGGTATAAATGAAAGTTGATGGTGTGAAATTGATGATTAACAGAGATTATGAACCTGGCAAAGAAGGAAAATCATGAAAGGCAAGAGTTTCAGAAGGTTCTGGGAGCAGGAAGTGAGTGTGTTGGCAGATTTGATGCAAAAGACTTGGTATAAGGGTTGGGTGATTTAAATGTACAGGTGAGTAATGTTGCAATTGAGGGTACAACTGGAGGGCAGGGGTATTCAGTAAAGTGAATGGATATGGTGAACAGCTTGTGTTATTGTATGCTGAAAAGGACTGGTAATAGGAAATACCTGATTTAAAAGGAGGAACATATACAAGTCCATGTATGTAAGTAGGAAAGATGGTCAGCAGGCATTGCTGGAATACATATCAATTGATAAGCATGTAAAAGAGACTTGTGGATGTGAATATGCTGAGAAGGGCAGCTGGTGGGATGTCAGACCACTATCTTGTGGAGGTCAGAGTGAAGATTTGAAAATTTTTCAAAAAAGAAGAAACACCAATAGTGAAAAGAGAGTGAAGGGAATAAATGAGCTTGGAAAAGAGACTTGTGCAAAGAAATACAAGGAGAGATTGAGTGAAGAATGGCAAAAGGTGAGAGGAGATGAATAATGCGCAAAAAGTACGAGAAGTGAATATTTTGAAGGACTCCTGAATATGTTCAATTACATGGTGGCACATGTAGGGTATTTGGGTCAAGGTGGTGCGCAAAGAGAAGAGTCATGGAGAGTGGTTTGGTGATGAAAGCCTTATGTAGAATGAAATGTGGCAAGGTGGCTGGAGTGGATGGTATTGCAATTGAATGTCTTATGAAAGGGGGAGACTGTGTTGCTGATAGGTTAGTTAAGATTTTCAAAGTAGGTATGATTATGTTGAGGTGCCTGAAGATTGGCAGAATGCATAGTGCCATTGTATATAGGCATACAGAATGAAGTTGAGTGCTCAAACAAAAGATGGCGTACATCTGCTAAGAGTCCCTAGTAAACTGTATGGGAGAATAGTGATTGAGAAGGTGAAGGAATAAGGTGACAGATGTGTGGATTAGATGTTTGCTTTAAAGAATGTGTGTAAGAAATACTTAGAGAAGCAGATGGATTTGTATGTGGCTATTATGCACCTGGAGAAAGCAAATGACTGGATGAATAAAGATGCAATGTGGAAGGTCTTGAGTATATATGGTGTCAGAGAAAAGCTACTAAGAGCAGAGAAGATTTTATCAAGGGTGTAAGGCAAGTGTATCAATAGCAAGAGAGGTGAGTGAGTGGTTCCAAAAGAAGGTTGGTTTGCAGCAAAGATGTGTGATGTCACCATGGCTGTTTAATTTGTTTATGAAATGGATGGTGAGAGAGGTAAATACACGTTTCTTAGAGAGAGGGGAAGTATGCAATCTGTGGGGAATAAGAGGGCCTGGGATGGAAGTCAGTTGCTGTTTGCTGACGATACAGCACTAGTGGCAGATTCAAGTGAAAAACTGCAAAAGTTGGTGACTGAGTTTGGAAAAGTGAGAGAAAAGGGGAAGTTGAGAGTAAATGTGACTATCAGCAAGGTTATTAGGTTTAGCAAGGTTGAGGGAGATGTTAATTTGGGGTGAGTTTGTATGGAGAAAAACTGAAGAAAGTGGGGTGTTTTAGATAACTGACAGTGGACATGGTAGTGAAGGTCCTAGAAGCACTAAGGAATGTGTGGAAAGAGATAATTACCTGGGAAGACAACAATGGGCATATATGAAGGTATAATAGTCCCAACAAGTGTTTTGGGAGCAGCTGAATGAGTGTGTTAGTGGTTTTGATGCACGAGACCAGGTTATAGTGTTGGGTGATTTGAATGCAAAGGTGAGTAATGTGGCAGTTGAGGGAATAATTGGTATACATGGGGTGTTCAGTGTTGTAAATGGAAATGGTGAAGAGCTTGTAGATTTATGTGCTGAAAAAGGACTGATGATTGGGAATACCTGGTTTAAAAAGTGAGATATACATAAGTATACTTATGTAAGTAGGAGAGATGGCCAGAGAGCATTATTGGATTACGTGTTAATTGACAGGCGCGCGAAAGAGAGACTTTTGGATGTTAATGTGCTGAGAGGTGCAACTGGAGGGATGTCTGATCATTATCTTGTGGAGGCTAAGGTGAAGATTTGTATGGGTTTTCAGAAAAGAAGAGTGAATGTTGGGGTGAAGAGGGTGGTGAGAGTAAGTGAGCTTGGGAAGGAGACTTGTGTGAGGAAGTACCAGGAGAGACTGAGTACAGAATGGAAAAAGGTGAGAACAATGGAAGTAAGGGGAGTGGGGGAGGAATGGGATGTATTTAGGGAATCAGTGATGGATTGCGCAAAAGATGCTTGTGGCATGAGAAGAGTGGGAGGTGGGTTGATTAGAAAGGGTAGTGAGTGGTGGGATGAAGAAGTAAGAGTATTAGTGAAAGAGAAGAGAGAGGCATTTGGACGATTTTTGCAGGGAAAAAATGCAATTGAGTGGGAGACGTATAAAAGAAAGAGACAGGAGGTCAAGAGAAAGGTGCAAGAGGTGAAAAAAAGGGCAAATGAGAGTTGGGGTGAGAGAGTATCATTAAATTTTAGGGAGAATAAAAAGATGTTCTGGAAGGAGGTAAATAAAGTGCGTAAGACAAGGGAGCAAATGGGAACTTCAGTGAAGGGCGCAAATGGGGAGGTGATAACAAGTAGTGGTGATGTGAGAAGGAGATGGAGTGAGTATTTTGAAGGTTTGTTGAATGTGTTTGATGATAGAGTGGCAGATATAGGGTGTCTTGGTCGAGGTGGTGTGCAAAGTGCGAGGGTTAGGGAAAATGAGTTGGTAAACAGATAAGAGGTAGTAAAAGCTTTGCGGAAGATGAAAGCCGGCAAGGCAGCAGGTTTGGATGGTATTGCAGTGCAATTTATTAAAAAAGGGGGTGACTGTATTGTTGACTGGTTGGTAAGGTTATTTAATGTATGTATGACTCATGGTGAGGTGCCTGAGGATTGGCGGAATGCGTGCATAGTGCCATTGTACAAAGGCAAAGGGGATAAGAGTGAGTGCTCAAATTACAGAGGTATAAGTTTGTTGAGTATTCCTGGTAAATTATATGGGAGGGTATTGATTGAGAGGGTGAAGGCATGTACAGAGCATCAGATTGGGGAAGAGCAGTGTGGTTTCAGAAGTGGTAGAGGATGTGTGGATCAGGTGTTTGCTTTGAAGATTGTATGTGAGAAATACTTAGAAAAGCAAATGGATTTGTATGTAGCATTTATGGATCTGGAGAAGGCATATGATAGAGTTGATAGAGATGCTCTGTGGAAGGTATTAAGAATATATGGTGTGGGAGGCAAGTTGTTAGAAGCAGTGAAAAGTTTTTATCGAGGATGTAAGGCATGTGTACGTGTAGGAAGAGAGGAAAGTGATTGGTTCTCAGTGAATGTAGGTTTGCGGCAGGGGTGTGTGATGTCTCCATGGTTGTTTAATTTGTTCATGGATGGGGTTGTTAGGGAGGTGAATGCAAGAGTTTTGGAAAGAGGGGCAAGTATGAAGTCTGTTGGGGATGATAGAGCTTGGGAAGTGAGTCAGTTGTTGTTCGCTGATGATACAGCGCTGGTGGCTGATTCATGTGAGAAACTGCAGAAGCTGATGACTGAGTTTGGTAAAGTGTGTGAAAGAAGAAAGTTAAGAGTAAATGTGAATAAGAGCAAGGTTATTAGGTACAGTAGGGTTGAGGGTCAATTCAATTGGGAGGTGAGTTTGAATGGAGAAAAACTGGAGGAAGTGAAGTGTTTTAGATATCTGGGAGTGGATCTGGCAGCGGATGGAACCATGGAAGCGGAAGTGGATCATAGGGTGGGAGAGGGGGCGAAAATTCTGGGAGCCTTGAAGAATGTGTGGAAGTCGAGAACATTATCTCGGAAAGCAAAAATGGGTATGTTTGAAGGAATAGTGGTTCCAACAATGTTGTATGGTTGCGAGGCGTGGACTATGGATAGAGTTGTGCGCAGGAGGATGAAAAGTGTACACAGGAAAAATGTGATATACTGAGGCTGATGTGCTGTCAATGGACTGAATCAGGGCATGTGAAACAACCAGGACAAACCACGGAAAGGTCTAAGCAGCTTTATCATAAAGAGTGAGCCGTGATTTTCATGAGATGCTCAGGAAAGCAATAGAATGGGTGAGCGAATATGGTCTTTCTTTGTCAATTCCTGGCACTACCTTGCTACTGCAGGAAATGGCAATCAAGGATGAAATAAAGAAAAGTAGAGACTGTTTAACAGCCCTCTAACAATGTAACAAACTCATAAAGTCTTAAAAGACACATTAAAAACTCATTAGGGATAACAGAAATTAAAGCATACTAAGAAGTGTAAAAAACCTAATTTCATTCTCAAACATATCTATATCAGAGTGAAAACATGCCATAGCCTGTCTTCTAGAAAACATTACTGATGCTAAAAGAAGCAAACAAAGGATTTTTTAACAAGTTCTCAATCAACAATATCCAAAAGTACACCAAGTTTGATCTAAATCTCCTTACACATTTCTCTGAAGAACAGAAATTACAGGCAGAACATCAAAAATCTGTAAATCTTTTAACAAGCAGTATCCAAGTTTTGGAATATTTTTTTGTATAAGTAATTCTTTGGACAGTTTGTGGGCTGAACATACTTTATATTTCAAAAGAGTGTCTTGCATACTTAAGAAAAGTTCAAGTCATATGCTTATCAACTGTTTGCTGTTTGTTCCCGACACTACCCTGTTAAGGTGGGAAATGGCATACATACAAGAGAATAAATATGTAAATATGTACAGGACTATAGAAGACACTTTATACTTCTTTTTGCTGAAAACTTATGTTCTAAGCTCATGGTAATCTTCAAATGTGCTGTGCCACGGGTTTTCAGAAATGCACATACTGTATAATCTACCCTTATATGATGTCACTTTCACTAGAAGGTTATAATCAGATGTTCTTTTGATGATTACATCTTTACCACTGCACAGTGATTTCTCCAACAAGTTACAGCATGAAAAGTTAAAATTCACGATGTAACATGAAATTTGAGATAATGTATTCTTAAATCTGTTCAATAGATTATATTCATGATATTAAGGGCATTAAAATTTCTTAATGATATCACCCCAGAACCTATTTTACAGGGCTCCTGCAGCTTCAATGATCTTTTAGTCAGTAGCAGGTAAAGAATGGACTCCTTAGCAGTGAGTTCTCTGATGAAGGTGGCTTCTCACTCACCGTGTAACCACATGCAGGAAGAGTCTCGTAACACCAAAAAAGACACTAAAGAAACCAAGCAAGGAGGTACAAGGAAGTAGATGGAGATGATAAACTGTCTTCTAACCCTTATACCCATTTTCTTAACTAACTGATTAAACTCTTCTGAAGAATAACTGATGTGAATTAGTAAAGGAAACAGCAATGCAAGCCAAACTCTGGCAGGAAAGTTGGAAACTATCATACCTCCTTAGCATCTCCAACCCAGAAACTTGGATGCCATCATCTCCTGGAGAGGAAATGGACATACTGGCATCCATTAATTCGCATCCAGAGACAGTGTGTCCAATGCAATTACTGACAGACCTGGAAATGGAGAGACATACTGAAGAAGCTGACAACTGTAACAAAGAGTAACTGGATGGAGCTAAGACAGAAGAACCATGTTTATTGGTTGGGGTATGGAATAAAAGCCCAGGAAATTGTGGAGGCTGACGAACAGAGAAAAATGCATAATAAAATCACAAAAAATCACATATATCACAAAAGATGTTACATGGGAGATGTGAGAACATCAGGTAGCAGGATAAGCTGTAAATCACTGATAAAACATGAATAAATACAAAAATGACACTAACACAGATGATCTGAGAGATTGATATGGATGATATTATACTATTGAAAGAGTTACTGAGTTAAATTACCGAGTTAAAAAGATATAGATCAGTGCTGTGATTTGAAGTGAATGAGGGATACATCCCATCATTATCTTTGAAATAGATTATACAAGCCAAGTGGCATTACAGCATGCAGAGATGCTTGTCTATCGTGATAAACATAACAGAAATCATTTAAAGAGAAAGACCATGGGAAGAGTGGGGAAAAAAGTTAAAAAGAATCCAAACTGCAAGAGAGAGGGATATCTAGAGATCAGAGAGCAAATTACCCACATCACTAACAATGAAATGCCAAGTACTGTGCATCCATGGCAAGGAACTGCAGTTTCAAGACAGCAACAGGAAATCAAATCAGATAGCAAAGTTGTTGAGACAAAAATTACAAAGAACAGAGAATCAAAATCAATGTTTCTTGGAAGTTATATACATGACAACAAGGAAGGAAAGAAAAACAAGAAAATGAGTTTGTAAGACACTCACAAAACCCTACATATGATTATGAACTCCAAATGGTGTTACACGACAACGCATACAGGTGGCTACACTACAAGGAAGAAGTCATCATAATGGATAGAAGTGCGGTAAAAGTTTCAACAAGGACATTCTCATTCTAAACGAGTCCTTGCTCCTTCAAATAGTACATTCTCAACACTGCAGGAGCCACATAAGATTTCTGAAGTTCTAGATTTCTATACTTCTCGCCACTTCCTGCCACAATGAGGTAACATCAAGAACAGATGAACAATGGCCTCACTCACTCACATCCACTCTCTAGATTTCATGTATAATGTACCAAAACCAGAGTTCCCCATCTAACGTCAAGCCTACAGACCATTCCGTAGTTTCCATTAACAACTTCAACAAGGCATTATTATCATTATCATTATCATTATTATCATTATTATCATTATCATTATTATCATTATTATTAACATTATCATTATTATAATTCTTATCACTATCATTATCATTTTTAATCATAATAAAAATAATAATAATAATAATAATAATAATAATAATAATAATAGTAATGAGAATAATAAAGATTTATTCATATCTTATTATACTTGATCGCTGTTTCCAACATCAGCGTGGTAGGGCCAGGAAACAGATGAAGAATGGCCAATAATAACAATAATAATAATAACAATAACATGGTGTGAGGTGGTTTGATCGAGTAAGTAATGAAAGGGTAAGAGGTATATGTGGTAATAAAATAAGTGTGGTGAGAGAGCAGAAAAGGGTGAGCTGAAATGGGATGGCCTTGATTAGGTCCTCAGCTCTGTGTACTGTCTCAACAAACAAACAAAAAAGAGCTAAGTGAGGATTTTTCCCTCTAAGGCTCTGTTACCTGTTCTTGATGCTATCTTGTTCATATGGGAAGTTGTGAGCATGTACGAAAAAAATATATATTTGATGAAGGAACTTGTTTCAAAGTGTAACAAGTTACCTGACTTCCTTCTTTGATTTTCATCATATAACAGGAAGTTGGAAAGCAGTAAACATCTTGCAGGAGTCAAGGTCACACTGCTTTGGTAGTTTGGCTTCTAGCTACTAAGTGTCTAACTAGTGACTTCTTAAAAAGTCACTTTAGGGTAAGGTTTCCAGTTTGATATCAATCATAATACTCATAAGTCTAGTATTTATATTAAACTTCCATCTTGTAAGATTCCTTCAGTCAGGATCTTTATGAGGGCATTTTGACAGAATGCTCAGGATCTTTATAGGGCCATTTTGACAAGATGCATGGTAAAAATCTAATGAAGATACACTAAACATAAATATACATGTTGTACATGCACTGCAAATGTAAAAGAAGTCCAGCCATACATATCACCATGGCTTTCCTTTTCAGTCTACAAGCATTAAACTTGATGTATCTAACATCTGCTGCTTGTAATGAAATATTCTAGTCATGTACAAGTAAATCACCCCCTTTTGTAATGTGTAGTTTTACCATATTCTTTGGTGTATAAAGCTGAGATATCCAATCCACAGACTGGATTTTGCGATAATAAAATCTTTAATATCAAACTAGGAAGTATGCCATAAGACCCCTCCCCCCACCCATCCAAGAGAGAGTGTGTTAATTCTGAAACCTACTTATATATTCCGAGTTCTCTACCAAATCTTCTCAAAAAGGAAAATCTTCATGAAATAACACTGCAGTTTCTGAATTACACCAAAATCCTCTGATAACATAATAAAATGATCTTCACCTCATATCCAACAAGTATATCAGGATCCCAGGTGGTAACTATCTTTACAATTTCCTCAAGAAGGGACATTTCATCATCGACATGAAGGACTGAAAGGTCAGTGATGCCAGTGCGAGTGACCAGATCGCACCCACCACCGCTCACCAGTATTGCACCTGTTAAAAGAAAAGTCTTACTTAATCAAGATCTAACCTACCAAGTGAGCAATGCTGATATGAAATAAGGTGCATGCATCATACAAGTTTTAAGTAGTATGCTACTTTGGGTCACCTATGGAACAAATTTTATAGGAGATATAATAGGTTACTCTTTCTCCTATAGATGGTCCACTTCTTTGGTTGCAATCATACTGCCATGCTTTTGATGGTCCACAGCTTATTCTCAATTCCAAATTATTTCTCAAACAAAGCTATTTCCCTTTCTTTTGTCCATTAATATCGATTTGCATTTCCTTAATTCTGCTTTGATAGCTTGGGAATGAATACTTACAAACAAGGCTGTTACTTGTTTGTTCCTGATGCTACCCGAATATGGCATTAACTGGGTGTATAAAAATTATGCTACCTGACTATGGCATTAACTTGGTGTATAAAAATTATCATAATTATCATCATCATCAATATCATTATTGCTCATGAATGGGGACAGTTGAGAAGACACTACCCATATATCTCCTGTGAGTTTTCAGAGGTAACATTTTGTGTCTGTGTGTGTGTGTGTATGATGGGAGGAGTGAGCTGCTGTCGCTGGAATTCCTCCTATACTTTATCATCATTTTCTTAAACCTGGGACATAAGAAAGATCAAAGTGAAATTTTCTATTTGAGATCTAAGCAGTGCTGTTTCCTGTGGGGCAGGATAGCGCCAGGAATCGACGAAAGCAAGTTAGTATGAATATGTACATGTGTATATATGTATGTCAGTGTATGTATATGTATGCATATGTGTATATGGTGATATGTATATGTATGCATATGTGCATGTATATATATATATATATATATATATATATATATATATATATATATATATATATATATATTTTATTTATTTATTTTGCTTTGTCGCTGTCTCCCGCGTTTGCGAGGTAGCGCAAGGAAACAGACGAAAGAAATGGCCCAACCCACCCCCATACACAATGTATACACACACACACACACACACACACACACACACACACACACACACACATACACACACGTCCACACACCCAAATATACATACCTAATACATCTCAATGTACATATACATATACATACACAGACATATACATATATACCCATGCACACAATTCACACTGTCTGCCCCCATTCACTCCCATCGCCACCTCGCCACACATGGAATACCATCCCCCTTCCCCCTCATGTGTGCGAGGTAGCACTAGGAAAAGACAACAAAGGCCCCATTCGTTCACACTCAGTCTCTAGCTGCCGCGCAATAATGCCCAAAACCACAGCTCCCTTTCCACATCCAGGCCCCACACAACTTTCCATGGATTACCCCAGACGCTTCACATGCCCTGATTCAATCCACTGACAGCACGTCAACCCCGGTATACCACATCGATCCAATTCACTCTATTCCTTGCCCTCCTTTCACCCTCCTGCATGTTCAGGCCCCAATCACACAAAATCTTTTTCACTCCATCTTTCCACCTCCAATTTGGTCTCCCACTTCTCCTCGTTCCCTCCACCTCCGACACATATATCCTCTTGGTCAATCTTTCCACACTCATTCTCTCCATGTGCCCAAACCATTTCAAAACACCCTCTTCTGCTCTCTCAACCACACTCTTTTTATTTCCACATATCTCTCTTACCCTTACATTACTTACTCAATCAAACCACCTCACACCACACATTATCCTCAAACATCTCATTTGGGTGCAGTAGGGTTGAGGATCAAGTCAATTGGGAGGTAAGTTTGAATGGAGAAAGACTGGAGGAAGTAAAGTGTTTTAGATATCTTGGAGTGGATCTGGCAGCGGATGGAACCATGGAAGCGGAAGTGAATCATAGGATGGGGGAGGGGGCGAAAATCCTGAGAGCCTTGAAGAATGTGTGGAAGTCAAGAACATTATCTCAGAAAGCAAAAATGGGTATGTTTGAAGGAATAGTGGTTCCAACAATGTTGTATGGTTGCGAGGCGTGGGCTATGGACAGAGTTGTGCGCAGGAGGATGGATGTGCTGGAAATGAGATGTTTGAGGACAATGTGTGGTGTGCGGTGGTTTGATTGAGTAAGTAACGTAAGGGTAAGAGAGATGTGTGGAAATAAAAAGAGCGTGGTTGAGAGAGCAGAAGAGGGTGTTTTGAAATGGGTTGGGCACATGGAGAGAATGAGTGAGGAAATATTGACCAAAAGGATATATGTGTCGGAGGTGGAGGGAACGAGGAGAAGTGGAAGACCAAATTGGAGGTGGAAAGATGGATTGAAAAAGATTTTGTGTGATCGGGGCCTGAACATGCAGGAGGGTGAAAGGAAGGCAAGGAATAGAGTGAATTGGATCGATGTAGTATACCAGGGTTGACATGCTGTCAGTGGATTAAAACAGGGCATGTGAAGCGTCTGGGGTAAACCATGGAAAGCTGTGTAGGTATGTATATTTGCGTGTGTGGACGTATGTATATACATGTGTATGGGGGTGGGTTAGGCCATTTCTTTCGTCTGTTTCCTTGCGCTACCTCGCAAAAGCGGGAGACAGCGACAAAGCAAAAAATATATATTTTTTTTTTTTTTTTTTTTTTTTTTATACTTTGTCGCTGTCTCCCGCGTTTGCGAGGTAGCGCAAGGAAACAGACGAAAGAAATGGCCCAACCCCCCCCATACACATGTACATACACACGTCCACACACGCAAATATACATACCTACACAGCTTTCCATGGTTTACCCCAGACGCTTCACATGCCTTGATTCAATCCACTGACAGCACGTCAACCCCTGTATACCACATCGCTCCAATTCACTCTATTCCTTGCCCTCCTTTCACCCTCCTGCATGTTCAGGCCCCGATCACACAAAATCCTTTTCACTCCATCTTTCCACCTCCAATTTGGTCTCCCTCTTCTCCTCGTTCCCTCCACCTCCGACACATATATCCTCTTGGTCAATCTTTCCTCACTCATTCTCTCCATGTGCCCAAACCACTTCAAAACACCCTCTTCTGCTCTCTCAACCACGCTCTTTTTATTTCCACACATCTCTCTTACCCTTACGTTACTTACTCGATCAAACCACCTCACACCACACATTGTCCTCAAACATCTCATTTCCAGCACATCCATCCTCCTACGCACAACTCTATCCATAGCCCACGCCTCGCAACCATACAACATTGCTGGAACCACTATTCCTTCAAACATACCCATTTTTGCTTTCCGGGATAATGTTCTCGACTTCCACACATTTTTCAAGGCTCCCAAAATTTTCGCCCCCTCCCCCACCCTATGATCCACTTCCGCTTCCATGGTTCCATCCGCTGCCAGATCCACTCCCAGATATCTAAAACACTTCACTTCCTCCAGCCTCTCACCATTCAAACTCACCTCCCAATTGACTTGACCCTCAACCCTACTGTACCTAATAACCTTGCTCTTATTGACATTTACTCTTAACTTTCTTCTTCCACACACTTTACCAAACTCCGTCACCAGCTTCTGCAGTTTCTCACATGAATCCGCCACCAGCGCTGTATCATCAGCGAACAACAACTGACTCACTTCCCAAGCTCTCTCATCCCCAACAGACTTCATACTTGCCCCTCTTTCCAAAACTCTTGCATTTACCTCCCTAACAACCCCATCCATAAACAAATTAAACAACCATGGAGACATCACACACCCCTGCCGCAAACCTACATTCACTGAGAACCAATCACTTTCCTCTCTTCCTACACGTACACATGCCTTACATCCTCGATAAAAACTTTTCACTGCTTCTAACAACTTTCCTCCCACACCATATATTCTTAATACCTTCCACAGAGCATCTCTATCAACTCTATCATATGCCTTCTCCAGATCCATAAATGCTACATACAAATCCATTTGCTTTTCTAAGTATTTCTCACATACATTCTTCAAAGCAAACACCTGATCCACACATCCTCTACCACTTCTGAAACCACACTGCTCTTCCCCAATCTGATGCTCTGTACATGCCTTCACCCTCTCAATCAATACCCTCCCATATAATTTACCAGGAATACTCAACAAACTTATACCTCTGTAATTTGAGCACTCACTCTTATCCCCTTTGCCTTTGTACAATGGCACTATGCAAGCATTCCGCCAATCCTCAGGCACCTCACCATGAGTCATACATACATTAAATAACCTTACCAACCAGTCAACAATACAGTCACCCCCTTTTTTAATAAATTCCACTGCAATACCATCCAAACCTGCTGCCTTGCCGGCTTTCATCTTCCGCAAAGCTTTTACTACCTCTTCTCTGTTTACCAAATCATTTTCCCTAACCCTCTCACTTTGCACACCACCTCGACCCAAACACCCTATATCTGCCACTCTGTCATCAGACACATTCAACAAACCTTCAAAATACTCATTCCATCTCCTTCTCACATCACCACTACTTGTTATCACCTCCCCATTTACGCCCTTCACTGAAGTTCCCATTTGCTCCCTTGTCTTACGCACCCTATTTACCTCCTTCCAGAACATCTTTTTATTCTCCCTAAAATTTACTGATAGTCTCTCACCCCAACTCTCATTTGCCCTTTTTTTCACCTCTTGCACCTTTCTCTTGATATATATATATATATATATATATATATATATATATATATCATAGGGTGGGGGAGGGGGCGAAAATTTTGGGAGCCTTGAAAAATGTGTGGAAGTCGAGAACATTATCTCGGAAAGCGAAAATGGGTATGTTTGAGGGAATAGTGGTTCCAACAATGTTGTATGGTTGCGAGGCGTGGGCTATGGATAGAGATGTGCGCAGGAGGATGGATGTGCTGGAAATGAGATGTTTGAGGACAATGTGTGGTGTGAGGTGGTTTGATCGAGTAAGTAACGTAAGGGTAAGAGAGATGTGTGGAAATAAAAAGAGCGTGGTTGAGAGAGCAGAAGAGGGTGTTTTGAAATGGTTTGGGCACATGGAGAGAATGAGTGAGGAGAGATTGACCAAGAGGATATATGTGTCGGAGGTGGAGGGAACGAGGAGAAGAGGGAGACCAAATTGGAGGTGAAAAGATGGAGTGAAAAAGATTTTGTGTGATCGGGGCCTGAACATGCAGGAGGGTGAAAGGAGGGCAAGGAATAGAGTGAATTGGAGTCATGTGGTATACAGGGGTTGACGTGCTGTCAGTGGATTGAATCAAGGCATGTGAAGCGTCTGGGGTAAACCATGGAAAGCTGTGTAGGTATGTATATTTGCGTGTGTGGACGTGTGTATGTACATGTGTATGGGGGGGGGGTTGGGCCATTTCTTTCGTCTGTTTCCTTGCGCTACCTCGCAAACGCGGGAGACAGCGACAAAAAAAAAAAAAAAAAAAAAAATATATATATATATATATATATATATATATATATATATATATATATATATATGTGTGTGTGTGTGTGTGTGTGTGTGTGTGTGTGTATATGAATGGATGGGCCATTCTTTGTTTCCTGGTGCTACCTTGCTGATGCAGGAAACAGTGATTAAGTATGATAAAAAAAAAATCAACATATACATATATACACATACACAGATATATCCTCTGTTCTTAACACTACCTCGCTAACGCGGGAAATGGTGAATAGTTTAAAAGAAAGAAAAAGAAGATATATACATATAAACCCATATACATTTTCATACTTTCTTGCCTTCATCCATTCCTATCGCCACCCCGTCCCACAGGGAACACTTAGTCTTTAGCCGTCATGTGTAATGCACCAAAACCACAGCTCCCTATCCACATCCAGGCACTACAGACCTTTCCATGGTTTACCCAATTCATTTCACTTGACCTGGTTCAGTCCATCCCGGTATGCCATATCATTCCAATTCACTCTTTTCCTTGCACGCCTCTCACCCTCCTGTATGTTAAGGAAATGATCACTTAAAACCTTTTCACTCCATCCTTCCACCTCCAATTTGGTCTCCCACTTCCCTTTGTTCCCTCCGTCTCTGACACACATATCCTCTTTGTCAATCTTTCCTCACTCATTCTCTCCATATGTCCATACCATTTCAACACACCCTCTTCACTATCATCATAATTATCATAATTGTTACTACTATATTGTCATTATGATCATCATCAATATAATTTTCTCATTTCTGTCTACCACTGTTTGTTTTGTGATTGATATCTTCGAAAGCACTTGCTCAGTGGAGTGTTGAAACATTTTAACCCCTAAATGAGGTATAGCCATGAGGATTCAGTCCCCTTTAATCATCTCAACGCTAACAGGTACTTGTTGATATGACTCATTTTGGTCATGATGTCATGGTACAGAGGTGAACTTAGGACCAGTAACTTTCTCACTTGTTTGCCATGAACTTACCTGTTCTAACAACAACATTAACAATTTTTCAGAGCTCTCTCCTCATAGACAATTAATAGCTAGCCCACCTTCCTCATCACCAATATCACAACAAATTCTTCTGCCAGGTCCCCATTCTCATTGATAGTTACAATTAGAACTCCTTTCTCAATGACCAATGATACTAATCTTAAATAACATTTTCACTACATCACCAGTCAGGTGTTTGTGGGTTAACTCCTAATATGTCTCTATCTTTACATATTCTTGAATATTCAACAAGCTTTACATCTTGATGTTACCTTTGTTATAACATGATTAAATAAAGGGGGTGATAGATCACATGATTAGTCTCTTCAAGCCTGAAATATGGTTATCATTCAAAAGCAGCTTAAATGAAATTCAACTGTGAAACACACAAACCTTTAAGTTTTTTAGGGGATGGATGATGATCTGGCACATCCTGAGTAATGGTGAAGATGAAAGCTGAGATGGGATCTAGCAAAGGGTCTGGTAAGAACTGAGGCCTAGTTGTAACATGACACTCAACGCACATCACAGTTAGGAACTCATGCTGTGAAAATCAATAAAGTTTCATTAAATTGACTGTACTATTTTTAGATAATCTTTTTAATACATATATTTACAGCAATTTTGAGACAGCAAAAAAATTCTTCATTTCTATTTTCTGTAATTTATCTATTTACAAAACTTGAGTCAATAGTATTTATGGGTCATGCAACATCATTTATACATCCTCCCATCATAAAACAAAATAATTACAAGTAAAACAAGTGCGTACTGCAGTGTTTTGTTTGGCAAAATCCATTCCAGATACACACCATAATATTTACTTCCTACAAGCTAATCTTTGCTAACTTTAACTAATTTTCCCTCCATGGTGATTGGAAGTTTGCAGATTTTTAATATGGAGAAGCATCCAATAACACACAAGCAAAAAAGTACCTAGTACGCTAACCATTACTCAAAATTCAACCAGTATTCTGAAGAATTTTGCAGTGAGAAACCTATTTGGGCAGATGGGCAAGATGCTTTATATTTGTGGGACCTAATTTCTTAATCTCATATCGCTATCACACAGGCTTTACATTTGTGGGACCTAATTTCTTAATCTCATATTGCTATCACACAGGCTTTTGAATTTTCAAACATTTTCAGGTATTGCTCCTTTCCTTAATCTTATATCATATAGCCACAACTCACTTGATATGAGGGGTGTTTTCTCAGGGAGCATCCTTTGAAAGAAATTTGAAGGAAATAATTACATTCACATGCATAGGTGCCTGTTTCATGCAAGCAACACATCAACTAAGATACTGGCCAAACCCACACTCAGCTTGTGCTAAGAATACGAGTGGAAAAGTTCCAAGTATATACTACTCTATAACTGCTCATATAGGATGAGTAAAAATGGGAGATGATAAAAATAATTTGCAGGGTGTCTGCATAATAGTCTCTGAACTACATGTATGCTACAACTGGGTGTTGTTGGTTTTATAGTCCATAGTGTTAGGGAAAGGGATGCTAGTTTACATCGGATAAAGATGAAGAACGGCCTCTGACTTACATCCAACTCTCTGGTTGTCACGTACAATGCATCGTAAAGCCCCCAATCAACAGCCAAACCTCACAAACTTTTGTTTGGTTTCCTTGACTGCCTCATATACCATGGTTCAGCTCATTGACAGCACATTGCTCCCTGTACAACACATTGCTCCAACTCATTCTATCCAATCAATGCCTCACCCTCCTGCAAGTTCACACTCTGATAACTGAAAGCATTTTTCACTCCATCCTTCACTTTCATCTATGGTCTCCCCCACCACCTTGTCTCTCCACTTCAAGCATATATACCCTCTCAATCTCTAAACCTAATCTCTAAACCTTTCAGCACACCTACTTCAATTCTTTCAATCATACTGTTTTTACTAACACACTCATTCTTCTTAAATCTAGATTTTCCTGTGGTGATTGCTATGCACTAGCCCTTCCTTTAGGCAAAATAGTAATAGCAATAGACAGAAGCAGAAGGCAGGAACATTACGCATGAGCATTAGGTAGAAGAAGTCAGCAGGAACATTAGGTGGAAGTAGTAAGATGGAACACTAAGCAGGAATATTAGTTATGACACATTAGACAGTAGTAGTCAGTAGGAACATTAGGTTGGAGACTGTGGAAACATTTTGCTAAAGTTGCCCTCTGCCAGTGGCCTGTTAAGACTGAAGTACTAAAGGATAAGAAGAAGCACTGGAGTTCACCTGTCATGGAAACTTGCCACAGCCACTCCTTTGAAGGAGTTCATGGACGAAGCAAAAATCAGAAATAGAGATAACTACACAGGTAGATAGAAATACAGATAGACTAATTGATTATGTTAGATAGATAGATAGATAAATAGCCTAGCTTGAGTTCGGCTGATCTTTAGTTGTTGCCAGTGGATGCATCAATATCAATGAGCTTTTTGCTGCTACCTGCCACCTTGAACATCCTGAATGTATTCTAGTACTGCAAGTGGAAGTCCAGTTTCCACTGAAAAGACAACCACTTATATCAATCTACCCAGCCTCCTGTGCGAAGAACATGCAAGCTCTATGCATATAGTCTTTTAATCTGGCAGTGTTGGTGTCTGCACCTCTCAAGTTTTTCAGTATAAAGTGTAACCCTGTAACCTACCTAAGTCAAATGCCTACAGTTGTTAGCTTCTGATTTTGTTCATGGGCCAGCTCTCCAAGGGGTTTATTCAGATATTTCTAAATTCATGAATCTGAATGTGCAAACTCATTAATAGGTGAATGACTGGGATAACACTTAAACCAAAATACTGTTTCTGTCAATATCAAATCATAGCTTGGCAGCAGTTCAACCTCCTCAATAGGCAATGCCCTTACAAAAAACCTGCACAACAAACATACCTTCTTACCCTACTGAGACAATTATCTACCAAAGCAATGAGACTAGGATAAAACAAATCATGAAATATGTAACAACCTGTGAGATCTAAATATAAGGAAGTAACAATTTTGCAACTGCTGCACACTCTTGTGCAATTTCAAATACTGATGCAAAATTTTGGAAAGATTATGAATACAAAAAGCCTTTGCATATCTTGGTTTATCAGAGCCTCACATTTCCTGATTAACACATTCTCTGAGGCAATGCAGTCTGTCCATGTACACAAGCTGGTTGACTGGTTGATATGACAGCTATGACAGTTTATGTGATGGCCTGCAGAGTCAATCTCAGATTGGCTTAATCCAAAGTTGTTTCACAGGCTGGTTGTAGGGTGCTTTTCCAAATTCTTAAGGTATGTTGTTAAGTTGCTATTACTTGTGGCCTCCCCAAGCCATGATATGAACAAACCCTAACCTCATATTTTCAATGCAGGAAGCATGAATTCATTTCACAGTACATAAAAAAGTTGTATTATACTGTGAGGGTATTAACTCAAATTCTTGGTGTCTAAGTATATATAAAGCATTTTAGAATATTACATATCAAAAAAAAAAAAAAAATACAGCATAATAATTTGATACATACTTTGTTACCTGTAGATGGTGATAATCTTGTTCTATATAGTTATCAAACAAGTGTTTCATCTGCAATATGGACAGCCTTCTTAAGAATAATCTCAAATTTTATGGTTCAGTAGCAAAGAGAATATATAGGCCAATGCTATCAAGTTTATGGATTATTACAATAGTTCTATCTCATTTCAGTCCTGTGTCAGGGAAGGATGAATGATACCAAGTGGTGGCATACTTTCATGAAACAAGTGCAAAGTCAATATGAACCAAACCCAGCACCACAAGTCAAAGCCCCCATCAGAAAAGGTACACAAAACCTTACTTACAAAACCCAATTTTGCAAAGGCCAGATATGAAATACAAGCTGAGTCACCAAATGAATGCAAATTGGATGATAGGGAGGGAAGAAGGGAGGGAGGGAAGCCAACACCAACAGTAATACATGGGCTGGTTCTCTCTTACCTCTATGAGTGAATCTGAAAAATACATAGTATCATGGTCAGTCAGTGTGAAACTACATTTCCAATGTGTGCTTTACTTTTAGCAAAATATTTATGCATACAAATAAAAGATGTTAAAATTAGGTACCTAAAATAATTCAGAACAAAATATACATGCTTAAAATTCATTTTTGTTGTGTCAAAAATGTGAGATGAACGTTACTTACAAAATGAAAGATACTTAGTGATGAGGAAGGAGTTCCTGTCATAAGAAGTCCTGAATCAATTTGCAGTTTTGATCATAGGGCAGAGGTATGAGAGTGATGTGCTGCTGCCATGGTTCTCTAATATATTCAGTGATGGCAAAGATTTAAAGAATGTTGGATAAGTGTGGGAGGATAGAGCTAAATGATAAAAGGTGATATAAAAGCAATAATGAGTAGAGTGGTAAAAGATTATCAAAAGGCATACAAAAAGAATGGATGCAGGATGAATGAGATGAAGGAGTACACATGAGGTGAAACAGAAAGGGGAAAAGGAGATCAATAGCGAAGTGGAGGTAGTACATGATTGACATGGGGTTAAAATGGAGAAGTGTTTTCAAATGTTTTATGGAATGTACTAGAACATAACATTTTGACAGGTTTTCATTCATGCAAGTTTCTAGTTGTATTATTAATATCTTTTACTATACTTGATCGCCATTTCCTACATCAACAAGGTAGCCCCAAGAAACAGATGAAGAATGGCCCATCCACTCACATATGCATATATATATATATATTTTTTTTTTTTTTTTTTTTTTTTTTATACTTTGTCGCTGTCTCCCGCGTCTGCGAGGTAGCGCAAGGAAACAGACGAAAGAAATGGCCCAACCCTCCCCATACACATGTACATACACACGTCCACACACGCAAATATACATACCTACACAGCTTTCCATGGTTTACCCCGGACGCTTCACATGCCTTGATTCAATCCACTGACAGCACGTCAACCCCTGTATACCACATCGCTCCAATTCACTCTATTCCTTGCCCTCCTTTCACCCTCCTGCATGTTCAGGCCCCGATCACACAAAATCCTTTTCACTCCATCTCTCCACCTCCAATTTGGTCTCCCTCTTCTCCTCGTTCCCTCCACCTCCGACACATATATCCTCTTGGTCAATCTTTCCTCACTCATTCTCTCCATGTGCCCAAACCATTTCAAAACACCCTCTTCTGCTCTCTCAACCACGCTCTTTTTATTTCCACACATCTCTCTTACCCTTACGTTACTTACTCGATCAAACCACCTCACACCACACATTGTCCTCAAACATCTCATTTCCAGCACATCCATCCTCCTGCGCACAACTCTATCCATAGCCCACGCCTCGCAACCATACAACATTGTTGGAACTACTATTCCTTCAAACATACCCATTTTTGCTTTCCGGGATAATGTTCTCGACTTCCACACATTCTTCAAGGCTCCCAAAATTTTCGCCCCCTCCCCCACCCTATGATCCACTTCCGCTCCCATGGTTCCATCCGCTGACAGATCCACTCCCAGATATCTAAAACACTTCACTTCCTCCAGTTTTTCTCCATTCAAACTCACCTCCCAATTGACTTGACCCTCAACCCTACTGTACCTAATAACCTTGCTCTTATTCACATTTACTCTTAACTTTCTTCTTCCACACACTTTACCAAACTCCGTCACCAGCTTCTGCAGTTTCTCACATGAATCCGCCACCAGCGCTGTATCATCAGCGAACAACAACTGACTCACTTCCCAAGCTCTCTCATCCCCAACAGACCTCATACTTGCCCCTCTTTCCAAGACTCTTGCATTTACCTCCCTAACAACCCCATCCATAAACAAATTAAACAACCATGGAGACATCACACACCCCTGCCGCAAACCTACATTCGCTGAGAACCAATCACTTTCCTCTCTTCCTACACGTACACATGCCTTACATCCTCGATAAAAACTTTTCACTGCTTCTAACAACTTGCCTCCCACACCATATATTCTTAATACCTTCCACAGAGCATCTCTATCAACTCTATCATATGCCTTCTCCAGATCCATAAATGCTACATACAAATCCATTTGCTTTTCTAAGTATTTCTCACATACATTCTTCAAAGCAAACACCTGATCCACACATCCTCTCCCACTTCTGAAACCACACTGCTCTTCCCCAATCTGATGCTCTGTACATGCCTTCACCCTCTCAATCAATACCCTCCCATATAATTTACCAGGAATACTCAACAAACTTATACCTCTGTAATTTGAGCACTCACTCTTATCCCCTTTGCCTTTGTACAATGGCACTATGCACGCATATATACATAAAGAGGGGCAAGTATGAAGTCTGTTGGGGATGAGAGAGCTTGGGAAGTGAGTCAGTTGTTGTTCGCTGATGATACAGCGCTGGTGGCTGATTCATGTGAGAAACTGCAGAAGCTGGTGACTGAGTTTGGAAAAGTGTGTGGAAGAAGAAAGTTAAGAGTAAATGTGAATAAGAGCAAGGTTATTAGGTACAGTAGGGTTGAGGGTCAAGTCAATTGGGAGGTGAGTTTGAATGGAGAAAAACTGGAGGAAGTGAAGTGTTTTAGATATCTGGGAGTGGATCTGGCAGCGGATGGAACCATGGAAGCGGAGGTGGATCATAGGGTGGGGGAGGGGGCGAAAATCCTGGGGGCCTTGAAGAATGTGTGGAAGTCGAGAACATTATCTCGGAAAGCAAAAATGGGTATGTTTGAAGGAATAGTGGTTCCAACAATGTTGTATGGTTGCGAGGCGTGGGCTATGGATAGAGTTGTGCGCAGGAGGATGGATGTGCTGGAAATGAGATGTTTGAGGACAATGTGTGGTGTGAGGTGGTTTGATCGAGTGAGCAACGTAAGGGTAAGAGAGATGTGTGGAAATAAAAAGAGCGTGGTTGAGAGAGCAGAAGAGGGTGTTTTGAAGTGGTTTGGGCATATGGAGAGGATGAGTGAGGAAAGATTGACCAAGAGGATATATGTGTCGGAGGTGGAGGGAACAAGGAGAAGAGGGAGACCAAATTGGAGGTGGAAAGATGGAGTGAAAAAGATTTTGTGTGATCGGGGCCTGAACATGCAGGAGGGTGAAAGGAGGGCAAGGAATAGAGTGAATTGGAGCGATGTGGTTTACCGGGGTTGACGTGCTGTCAGTGGATTGAATCAAGGCATGTGAAGCGTCTGGGGTAAACCATGGAAAGCTGTGTAGGTATGTATATTTGCGTGTGTGGGCGTATGTATATACATGTGTATGGGGGGGGGGCCATTTCTTTCGTCTGTTTCCTTGCGCTACCTCGCAAACGCGGGAGACAGCGACAAAGTATAATAAAAAAAAAAAAATAAATATACATAAATGCCCATACATGCACACATACATACATATATACACATACATAAATATATACACAGACATATACATATATACATGTGTACGTATTCATACTTGCTTGCCTTCATCAATTCCTGGCACTACCCTGTCCCACAGGAAACAGTATTGCTACCCCATCCCACAAGAAACAGTATTGCTACCCCATCCTACAGGAAACAGTATCACTATCCCTACCTTAGTAAGGTAACGCTAGGAAAATGGACAAAAAAGGCTACATTCATTCACACTCAGTCTCTAGCTGTCATGTGTAATGCACCAAAACCACAGTTCCCTATCCATATCCAGGTCCCACAGGCCTTTCCATGGTTTACCCCATACGTTTCATACACCCTGGTTCAGTCCATAGACAGCACATCGACCCAAGTATACCACATTGTTCCAATTCACTCTATCCCTTGTACACCTCTCATCTTCCTGTATGTTCAGGCCCCAATGGCTCAAAATCTTTTTCACTCCATCCTTCCACCTCCAATTTGGTCTCCTGCTTCTCCTTGTTCCTTCCACCAAAGACACATATATATCCTCTTTGTCAATCTTTCCTCACGCATTCTCTCCATATGTCTAAACCATTTCAACACATCCTCCTCTGCTCTCTCAATCACACTCTTTATATTTCCATACATCTCTCTCACCCTTTCATTACTTACTCAAACCACCACACACCACATATTGTCCTCAAACATTTCATTCCAACACATCCACCCTCCTCCATACAACCCTTTCTATAGCCCATGCCTCACAACCATATAACATTGATGGAACTACCATTCCTTCAAACATACCCAATTTTGCTCTCTGCAATAACGTTCTCTCCTTCCACACATTCCTCATCACTCCCAAAACCTTTGCTCCTTCCCCCACCCCGCGACTCACTTCTGCTTCCAAGGTTCCATTCACTGCTAAGTCCACTCCCAGATATCTAAAAAATACTACACTTCCTCCAATTTTTCTCCATCCAAACTTACATCCCAATTAACTTGTCCCTCAACCCTACTGAACCTAATAACCTTGCTCTTATTCACATTTACTCTCAACTTTCTCCTTTCACACACTTTTCAAAACTCAGTCACCAACTTCTACTGTTTCTCACTCGAATCAGCCACCAGAGATGTGTCACCGGCGAACAACAACTGACTCACTTCCCTGGCCCTCTCATCCACAACAGACTGCATACTTGCCCCTCTCTCCAAAACTCTTGCACTTACCTCCCTAACCACCCCATCCACAAACAAATTAAACAACCAACCCTGCCGGAGACCAACCCTCACAGGGAACCACTCACTCTCTTCTCTTCCCTCTCATACACATGACTTACATCCTTGGTAATAACTTGTCACTGCTACTAGCAGCTTACCTACCACACCACATACTCTTAACACCTTCCACAAAGCATTGCTATCAACCCTGTCATATGCCTTCTTCAGATCCAAAAATGCTACATACAAATCCATCTGTTTTTCAAAGTATTTCTCACACATTCTTCAAAGCCAAAACATGATCCACTCATCCTCTACCACTTCCAAAACCACAGTGCTCTTCCCATATCTGATGCTCTGTACATGCCTTCACCCTCTCAATCAATACCCTCCCATATAATTTCCCAGGAATACTCAACAAACTTATGCCTCTGTAGTTTGAACACGCACCTTTATCCCCTTTTCCTTTGTACAATGGCACTATGCATGCATTCTGCTAATCCTCAAGTACTTCACCATGATCCATACACACAATGAATATCTTTACCAACCAATCAACTACAGAGTCAACCCCTTTCTTAATAAATTCTATTGTAATACCATCCAAACCTGCCGCCTTACCGGACTTCATCTTCTGCAAACCTTTCACTACCTCTTCTCTCTTAACCAAATCATTCTCCCTGACCTTCTCACTTCACACACCACCCCAACCAAAACACCCTACATCTGCCACTGTATCATCAAACACATTCAAGAAACCTTCAAAATACTCCCTCCATCTCCTTCTCACTTCATCATTACCTGATATCACTTCCCCCTTGCCCCCTTCACCAATGTTCCCATTTGTTCTCTTAAGAGTCTTACAAACGTTTTCCACCTTCTTCCAAAACATCTTTTTATTCTCCCTAAAGTCTACTGATTCTCTCACCCTAGCTCTCACTTGCCCTCTTTTTCAAACCTTGCACCTTCCTCTTGACCTCCTACCGCTTTCTTTTATACATCTTCCAGTCATTTGCACTCCTTCCTTGTAAGTATCTTCCAAACGCCTCTCTTTTCTCTTTCACTAACAACTTTACTTCACTATCCCACCACTCACTATCCTTTCTAATCAGCCAACCTCCTGCCTTTCTCATGCCACATGCATCTTTTGCACATGCCATCACTGCTTCCCTAAATAAATCCCATTCCTGTATTCTTTCTCCCCTATCCCCATACATATTCACCATTTCCCATGTTAGCAAGGTAGTGTTTCCCATGTTAGCAAGGTAGTGCTAAAGGTAGGGCCTTAAGTGTGAAATTCCTCAATTAGCCCCCTTCTCTATTCTTTCTTTTGGAAAAGTAAAAACTGGAGGGGGGGATTTCCAGCCTCCACTCACTCCCCTTTTAGTCACCTTCTACAATACGCAGGGAATACCTAACAATCCCTCACCACTGAAGTAGGCATGAGGGAGCTACAGCACAAGCATCAAGAATAAACATAAAACCATGAAAACTGTATAATTACCACCGCTAGTACTTTACTGGTTTCCCTTTCCTCTTTACACACTCCATGAAATGACCAGGAACTGAATCAGCAAGGTTCTGAAGACATTTAGGGTCCACCCTTTGCCCAAATATCACAAATAGCTGCTTCCTGCTCTTATGTATTTTCATTTTCATAAGCACTTACAAGTTTTCAGTTAGATTCAAATCCAATGAATCCCCAGACCATTCAATGAAAAATTCAACTGCACAGTCCTTAAACCAATTAGTGACTAGTCTGGCAACATGGGAGGGAGCCCACTCCTGCAAGAACACTTTGGCCTTGCAATCTTAAAATGAATCTGTAAGATTCTACTAGCTCATACATACTAGCTCAATGTAACTGTCTGTTCATACTTTCATTCTTTAGTGAGATGACGAGGTCTAACAGCACCAAAATAATCGAAAGAATCTCACACTATAAAAGAAGCAGGGAACTTTATGGTGCTTGAAATGTACTTTGGGTCAAATGGACAACAACCTGGTGGACTGTGCACACACTCACCACAGGACTTGTCATTACACAAGATACTTCTGAACTTAGCTGTATCCCATACCAGCTCTTTTCTTCTGGTGCCTATGGGTTACGAGTGGTTTGGGACACAGCCTGCAGCTCTGATACACTTAAGGGCCAAATATCAGCAGCGCTGCACTGTCCTAACTGACATATCACTAAGGAGCCTTAGGATTTTTTTTCTTTTAATTCTTTTGCACTCAAGCACAGATCTAAATTTCCAATCCACTCTATCTGAATTTTCAACAGTGAGATGGATAGAAACTGGGGCTTGAGGAATAAACTTAATCAGGCTTCGCCTAACCCATTCAGGTATCCTGTCCAAGGCTGAGTTTACTGAGGAGGTTGTGTTGAGATGAGAGGCAGATCAAGTGAATGAAGAAGGAGCAGAAGTGAAGGTTATTTGGTTATTTGTGGAAGAAAGAAAACTGCTTATAAAAAGGAGAAAAAGTGAAGGCGACAGAAAAGAACATAGTGGGACTCGGCTGATGCTGGAAAAAGGGGGAAAGGCTGATCCATCAACAACAACAGTGGTAGACCTGCCAGAAAGGAAGCTAGATATGAGGGAGTAAAGTGAGGGAGGGAAGCCAAAAGAGAGAAAAATTGCAGATGAGACACCACTATCACACCCTATTAAAAGCTTTGGATATATCAAGGGCAATTACAGAGGATTCCATAGAATCTTCATAGAACGACAAAAAAAATCACGAATCCTTGCATCAAGATCCACTTGCACTAAGATGTATTACTCTCCATCCATACTGCCAGAGCACATTTCATCCGAAAATGAATTCCTTCTCTCCTCACACTACCTAATGGACAAGTAGTCTAATACTGCTGAATTCATGTCAATCTTGAACTCACTACACACTGGTTAGACAGCCTGTGACCCAACTGACGACAATGAAACAAATAAAATATAACAAGGAACAGTCTTGCAAAGGATGGTCGTGCTTCAAGAAACTTTCCAAAATGCAAGGGTGGGTTGGTTTTATATTTCCAAAATGTGATGGCATGCAGACCTGCCATTTTCAGTATATCTGCTAAATACATAAACATTTATACTGTATAAACTTTTAACAGCAAAGATTTCTACACAGAAATCTTTCATGTCCACGCTTGCCACAAATTCTTAATGTTTCATCAATGATGTGCAGGTAACTGCCACAACAGCCACAATCCAACACTTCTTACTCAGTAAGGAGTGCTTAAATAGTAAAGATTTGTTGATATGGTCAAATTACAAATGTTACCATGGATCAAATTTTAATAATTCTCAGTCACTGAAAATTTGATTAGGAGAAATATTCTGGGTCTGATGCAAATGGGTAAAACAAATAAAACATAAAGAACTGAATGAATTATACAGTATTAAAAACTCTTATTCAAAATCTTTAAAAAAAGTAAAGGGTATCTTTAATGAAGAAGGTTTAATGTAAAAAGAGATATCTATTAACCTATATATTACAAATATCATTTTCAAGATTTAAATATGGCAATTTCATACAAAACCATTTTGAGACATCAGACTTTCTGACTCATCAGTATTTACATCCTACCAGTATACTTACCTTACATACTTGCTACTCCATTCAACTGTAGCCTCTCACTAAATCTAAGCCCAGCAAATTAACTCATATGGAGAATAATTCTATTTTTTTTTTTTCTTTTGCTTTGTCGCTGTCTCCCGCGTTTGCGAGGTAGCGCAAGGAAACAGACAAAAGAAATGGCCCAACCCACCCTCATACACATGTATATACATACGTCCACACACGCAAATATGCATACCTACACAGCTTTCCATGGTTTACCCCAGACGCTTCACATGCCCTGATTCAATCCACTGACAGCACGTCAACCCCGGTATACCACATTGATCCAATTCACTCTATTCCTTGCCCTCCTTTCACCCTCCTGCATGTTCAGGCCCTGATCACACAAAATCTTTTTCACTCCATCTTTCCACCTCCAATTTGGTCTCCCACTTCTCCTCGTTCCCTCCACCTCCGACACATATATCCTCTTGGTCAATCTTTCCTCACTCATTCTCTCCATGTGCCCAAACCATTTCAAAACACCCTCTTCTGCTCTCTCAACCACGCTCTTTTTATTTCCACACATCTCTCTTACCCTTACGTTACTTACTCGATCAAACCACCTCACACCACACATTGTCCTCAAACATCTCATTTCCAGCACATCCATCCTCCTGCGCACAACTCTATCCATAGCCCACACCGCGCAACCATACAACATTGTTGGAACCACTATTCCTTCAAACATACCCATTTTTGCTTTCCGAGATAATGTTCTCGACTTCCACACATTCTTCAAGGCTCCCAGGATTTTCGCCCCCTCCCCCACCCTATGATCCACCTCCGCTTCCATGGTTCCATCCGCTGCCAGATCCACTCCCAGATATCTAAAACACTTTACTTCCTCCAGTTTTTCTCCATTCAAACTTACCTCCCAATTGACTTGACCCTCAACCCTACTGTACCTAATAACCTTGCTCTTATTCACATTTACTCTTAACTTTCTTCTTTCACACACTTTACCAAACTCAGTCACCAGCTTCTAATATCTTTCTAAAATAAATTTCTCTCAACATATGTATGTCCCATTAGCACTTCCTCTTCATCATAAGCAATCCCTTCTATTGTTCTGCAGCTTTCACAAATTAACAAATCCTATACAGTCCAAAATTTTCATCTCAACTCACTTTCAAAAAGGTAAGTTCTGAAGAATAGAAAAATGTTTCTCTCCAAGGGGGTGTCCTGCAAACTTGAACAGAACTTCTAACCCCTGCATTCCAGTGAGGTTTAAGAATTTCTTCCCTCACTAACCATTATTTGTGGCCTACAGCTTTGATCAAGTTTCCCTATTAATATTAAGCAACATCCACTCAGTTATGATATCACTGTCCTGTCAGCTGACACAATGTTCTCAACTGATCACCTCATAATTCACAGATCACTGATAACAAAATTTTTGAAGCATGAGGAGAAGAAAGGGCAGGAAACATGAGCTTGAGAGCATAACAAGGATAATGAGGGTTAAAACAAAAACTTCTTCACCAAAAGAAAATGAAAAAAAAAACACTGTGACTGTGAATATTCAAAGGGATGGTTACACAAGTTTAAATAGATACATGGAATTTCACTACATATTGTATGTAAGGCATCACTGGGATTTGTTAGACAACAACCAAATCCCCAGCAGAAGGTTAGAAGAAAAGAACCCTAAGGCTCTGATAGCATACTCATGTTCATATGGGGATCCAGAGAATCGTGAAACAACCAGTTGTGGCCAACATAACATCTGGTGAGATGACATTATCACTGCAGGTTACTGACTAGCAGTGGGAACCCAGACTGAGTTGTAGGTTGCAAACACTGCCAGGTGGTTAGGTAGGGGGTAAGACTCTCAAACCTCACCAAATGGCAGCAAATGGGATCTATGAAATTCCTTCAAGCCTAAGGGAAAGAATGACCCTAGAGAGAAAATTCATCCCAACCAGCTTTATGTGGAAAAGAGTAAGGACACCTGCATAATTTTCTTACAGAAATATACCTTTAACATACAAAAAATACATGAAAATAACTTCATATCATGTCTGATATCATGCTACAGAAATTCTATGGTAAAGTAAGAATAACAAGACAATTATTGCTAGAAAAATACTCAGATAAAATAACATGCACATACCTCATGCAGAGCCTTTGCTTCGTACAAGTTGTGGTTTGAAAATTTAAAACCAAATGTATTATTCAGTGACGGGCCATCTATTGACTGAAATAAAGAATAAAAATATAATTGCTTCATACTGTCACAAAGCATTTCTATGATGGTGATGAAAGAACATCAAAATCTTTTGAAGAAATGACAGGAAAGTTGAAGTTACACCAAGATATATCATTGCCCTTTCCTATTCACATTTTTGTTGGGTATGAGAGGATTACTACCACATACAAAAAAAGCAAATTTCATTAATCATATAATTAATTAAAAATTCTTACCATACACTTAAGTTTCTATGACCACATTAACATTAAAAACACATATCAAAAAAATGCAAATTTCATTTACCACAAAACCAATACAATATTGTTACTACATGCTTCAGTTTTCTATACATACATTAACAACAGGTGTTTTAGGAATCAATGTATTTTTCTTAGCCATCTCACACACATGTGCCAAGAACAAAGAAATGGCCTCATTCGCTCACATCCATTCTGTAACTGACAAAGTGTAATGCATTGAAACTACAGCCCCCTATTAACAACTAGGACCCACAGACCTTTCCATGATTTCCCCCAACCTCCCAACTCAATCATAAACTCAAACCCACCTTACGTAAATCCATCAGAAACAACAATTCCCTGAACAACACCACAAACATCATTTTAACAATCTAAGACCATGCCCATGATGCAACTGCCATAAGGAAGACACTATGCACTCAATTGCCCTACACTTTCTGCACATAAACAAACTCACAACACTTTATGACCTAAGGTAACAACAGGTGGATGAGGCTGCAGGAGCCTCATAAGGTAAGAGGTGACTCCTGGGGCAGAAAGGTAATGTATACTTTTCTTTCATATTGTCTGCAGTTTCCCACATTAGTGAGATTAAGAAATGCCACATTTGCTCTCATCCATTCTCTAGCTGGCATGTGCAATGGAGTGAAACTAAAGCCTTCTTTCCACAACCAGGCCCCAGGGACCTTTAAAACCATGGTTTCCCTTGGCCACTTCACATGCCCTGGTTCAGTCCATTAATAGCACATCACCCCTTGTGAACCATATCATTTCAATTCACTCTATCCCATGCATACCTTTCACCTTCCTGCATGTCTAGGACCCAGTCACTCTAAATACTGTTATGTGACTACCTGTGAGAATGATCCTTGTCCTTCAGAGAAACTTAGGAACTGCTGTCTGAATTGACTGTTCATAAGTTGATGGCGCAAAGATGAACCACTGGAATTATGGCTTGACTGCTGGTTTATAACCTATTACACCACATGGTGGGGGAAATAAACATGATTAAATGCAAATACAGATACAGAGACTATATAGTGTAACCTGACTCCAAAAGCGTGAAAATACACCATGAATGGAAAGTCACCTTTGGTGATGTATCATTGTTACTGTATGAGAAACGGTACTATCTTGTCAAGAAGCTTTTCATTCCAAATGAGTCTATCATTTCCCTACAAATGATTGCAGCACAGCCTAAAAGCTGCAGGAGCCCCATAAAAAGGTAGGTAGTAGCTGTCACTGACAGAGGGCAAGTTTAGTGCAATGTTTGTAGAGGCTCCTTCCCAATGTTCCCACTGACTACTTCTACCTAACACTCCCACCCAATATTCCAACCTTCTTCTTCTACCCAGTGTTTCTACCTTAAGTTCCTACCTAAATGTTCCTACTTACTACTTCTATCTAGTTTGGCAAAACAATCTTAACAAAATATAAGACCAGCAATCTGACAATAACGGCCTACGATAAGCCAAGGTAACACATTCAACACAACCAACTCAGGACACTACTTTATCCCTGGATTAAGAAAATAAAATCTCTTATTCACATATAAAGTTACTATAAAGCTAACTCTCCTAAAAATCATCATAAAGACTGTAAGGATAATGTGTGCACATTTTCTTGAAGATGCATCCCTTTAATCCTTAATATTATTCTCTCAAAAGCTGTTTCCCTTGGAAAATATCTAATAAAAAATATGCAGTCTTCAAATACTGCATTCATAAACATTTCAGCACAGGAAAACTTACATCACGTTCAATGCAAACAGCATACACAAATTTAAGAAGTTGTATGTTCACAGACAATGTTCAAGTTTTGAGGCTCAGTACAGTGCTATGTAATAATCATGACTGAAGACTAGGTTAATGCAGATATGTGGCCAATTAAACTTACTTTGGCAGTCAGGGAGAGGGTGAGGGGAGACACTAAAGCCTGAGAGCTGTCAACCAGCTCTTCAGTACTGTGCTGGGAGTCTGCCATTGTCACTTCTGATGACATCTTCGTTTTGATTTCTCCAACTTCAGTGATGAGATCTGCAAAATTATCTATTAGAGATGCTTAAACTAAGGGCCTAATTTCTATAATTCATATAAATACAGATATGCAAGTTAGTACTTTCACAACTAATAATTACATAATATTCAAAATACATGACATATCAAGTCTCACCCTGATTGTTTCCAACAGATACGGGAATTCGAGTAAAAGTTTCAGATTTCCCTCTAGCTTCCTTGCTTGAGGATTCGTCTTCACAATCTTGATATTCAACCAGCTCCTCAGAACAGCTTTCAGTCTGCTCTCTTAATTTTTCTGGTTTTAATGCTAAACCTTCAAAGGATACTCTTCTCTTTGAACACAATTCATACTTTGGATTTATCTGATCTTCAGGTTCTTCAGCTAAAGGAGCTAGTCCTTCAAAAGTAGCTCTCCTTTTCCTGGACACAATGGGCGAGATTCTGGACCTCAATTCTTCCTCTTCCCATGATACTCTACGCTTTGTCCTTCGTTTCTGTGTGTGTGAAATCAATGGACTTATTTTTTCAGAAGATATGATAGGACTTGAGTCACTTCCTATGGGAGTCAGCTGCAACACTTCCATATTTAACAATTTTTTTTGCTGTGGTGTGCTAGTATTTACTATATGAGTACTTGTAGATTCTCTTGTCTGTCCCTGACTCTGTCCACTCAAAGAACCTTTCTGAGTACTACTTTCCTGGCTCACAATTGTGTTCGAGGACTGGGAACTAAAATTCTTACTGCTAGAATACAAATCTTTCTGTTCTGGAGATGAGGTGTCACCATCATCATCATCTTTTCCACCATGATCATTGTTTTTTTTCATAGCATCAAGGATTTTACGAGCTTTAGTCCATTTGATAACCTCTTCCAGTGATGGTGGAGGTTTCACAGGTGTTAAAACTGATAAATTTGCTTTATCCTTACCTTCTCCCAATGTCATTTCTTGAGTCCTAAGAACTCCATCTTCTGAACTTAACGTATTTAACAAAAAACGCCAATTGTACAATCCATCTCCTTGAAAACGCCCCTCAAAATCCTCTAAATCTGATGTCACTCTGGATTTAAGCTTCAAAACCTGTCCCCCAACTTCTAAGGGTTTTGCAGGTACATCATCTGGGTTGCTGCAAAAGGCAGTGGAATACATAATCTTTGGAAGGTCACACTCACTAAGAGTGGAAAGGATCACATCATATGCTGGCGGTGGGGGAGTGTACACAAGAATCTTTGACTTCCCACAACTTGATTCAGTTTTTGGTGGCTTGGTCTTCTGCCTTCCAGCTTCATTCTTCTTAGGTGGAACATGTTTCTGGTTTTTTGATGGAAAACCTTTCCCTGTGAATCCTGAATTCTGGTTCTGATTTTCCTGACTACTGTCTTTACTTCCTTGTTCTCTGTAAAATCCTGGTGTAATTTTCTCACCTGTATGAGAAATCAGTAAAGAATGACTAGATGTACTATGCGCAAATAACGAATGAGTCTCTGACGAATTCATAGAAATGGAGGGAGATGAATTTTCAAGGAGGTTTGGGTTAGAATTATTATCCACTTTAAGAGATCCTGAAGAATTACTATCCACTTTGGAAGATTCTGAAGTACTGTCTCCTTCACTATCTGTTGATTCATTATTCTTATTTGGCAAAATTTTCGCTGGTAGTGGTACATATTCTTCATCGCATTCAACAGGAAGTGCTGGATTCTTCAAACGGGACTCACATATGCCACTAGGAATATATTCTGGTGTTGGTCTATCAAGACCAATAGGACGAGGGTTATACTCATCTTCTTGGTCCATATTACTTACTGGCAAGCCCACTGGCTTAGGTATATACTCAGTAATAGCACTTTCCTCTGAAAGTGGTTTGGGAATATAAATGTCTGTCTTTTCATCAAATAAACTTGACTTTCCTCTAGCATTAATCTGAGACTTGTTCTGATAGGTAAGAGGTTTATAGGAGGAGCTTTTTTCTTCTGGATCTATAGAATCCTGAAGAGGTTTTGATTCACTTTCAGGCTTTGAAGTCACTTTAAAGAGTGACTTAGGTTCATATTTCAGCTCAGAACTCCCTTTATTGATGCACTGTGGTTTGTACTTAAGCTTTGAAGTTCCTTTACTGATGGATTGAGGTTCATATTCAGGCCTCAAGGTATGTTTGCTAATGGACTGGGGTTTATATTCAGGCTTTGAGACTTCTTTTCTGATGGATTTGGGTTTGTATTCAGGCTCACGAGCAACTTTTCTGATGCTCTTTAGCGCATATTCAGGCTCTGATATAATTTTTGAGACAATATGGGGTTCATATTTAGAAGAATTTGTTTCTTTTTCCTTAGGTTTAGGAATGTACTCAAGCTCTGAGGATGCTTTTGAGATAGCATAATCTTTCTTCATACCCCCCTTACATAGTGGTTGGGGTGTGTATTGTTCCTCTGTCACTCCTTTATTACAAGACTCAGGATTTACACTAGCGGGACTTTTTGAGCATGACTGAGATCCATTCTGCTCCTTGGGAGTAATGTTTGGCTCAAATAAAAGGTCTACTGCCATCTTTGATAAGTTTTTTGGTTCTAGCAAAGGTTTCGCTTTGGCTGATTTAGAAGCATGACTGGGTTGGTATTTTTGAGGACACTCAGTTACACTTTCAGTGGCTCCATCTGAAATACACTGGTTGGCATCATCTTTTGTGCGAGACATAGATAGCTTTCCAAATAAGTCTGTTATTGTTTTTTTCTTTTTAGCTTTACGCAACTGTTCCTCTGATGTTAAAGATCTCCCATTTCTATCACTACTATCACTAAAAGCTGGCATATCTCTTGACATATCATCTAAAACCTTTATAATTTTCTTATTTCTTTCACTAACTTCATTTTGTTGAATGTTGGGACAAACTGCTCTTTTATCCTTTTTTATCAACAAATGCATATCCACTGGATTTGATTTTAATATTACTGCCTCACCTTTTTGACATTCCTCAATTTCAACAAGATTAACCATATTTGTTTCATCATCTTTCCTTGAATATTCTTTTTCTCCCTGGATACTAGTTGAATATTTCATGATTCCATCATCATCTTTATTTTTTTTACTGTTAAATTCATCTGATCTTTTGTTAATCTGGGTCTTTTCCTGTGAATCCCATCGGCTTCTCTTTATAATTTCCTTGGTTTTTCCCTTCTCAACAACATCCCATCGGCTGACATGCTTCTTTCCTTTAAAAAAGTTACTGGTTTCTTTTGTAATAAGAATTATCCTGCCTTTCAGATCTTGGTTGGATGAACTGTCATCTGGATTTTGATTTGCTGCTGGGCAAATTTCTTCTTCAGAAGATATCTGCTTACACCTCTCCTTCAGAGACGATGGAAGTTTAGTTTTCTCTGATGCCCCACAGAGTCTTTCACTTTCACTGGTAGTTCCTTGATCCTCTTCTCTGCTAGAAGATACAGACAAGCCCACATCTTGATCTGATTTATTTTGATTGTTCTGGTTTTCACAAACTTTCCTTGAACATACCACATCTTGCATTTTCACTTTGTCTGACATGACTAACTGGGACTTACCACCTAGATGAATGCCTTCACATTTTTCCTTGGCTGAGGGCGTATCATGTACTTCCTTACGTGACGGTGAACCTTGTACAATGTCCTTGTTTGATGGTTTTTCCACCTTCTTATCTTTACTTGCTAGCAATTCTTGAACCTTTCCCTTATTCAGTAACAATCCAGGAGTCTTTTCTTCACCTGATAACTTTAAATTTTTATCCTCAAGGGAATATTCATGAGTTTTCTCTCTACTTGATGAGTCTTGCTTTTTTTCCTTACTTAATGATCCTACACTTTTTTCCTTACTTGAAAATACTTTGCTCTTTTCTTTATCTGAAAATTCCTTACTTACTCTCCTATTAGAGAAGTGCACTTTCTTTTCTGTTTTTGAAGATCTACTGTTTTCCTTATTCAATGAACTTAATGATTCTAAACTTTTTGTTTTTCTTGAATGTTTTGTCCTTTCCTTACTGAAGGATTCTTTACTCTTAATCTTAACAGATGAAGTTTTGCTTTTTTCCTTACTTGACTCTAGACTCTTTTCCTTAAATACCATGCTTCCTGATTCTTGATTCTTTTCCCTAACTGATAAGTCTTTATTCTTTTCTTTATTTACTGATTCTGGATTTTTCTCAGAATTTGTTGAGCATGATGGTTCCTGATTCAATTTACTAGATTCCCTGTTCTTTTCCTTATCTGAGGAATCTTCACTCTTTTTCTTTATTTGTGAACATGATGATTCATGGCTTTTTTCCTTGATTGGAAATTCCTTGCTCTTTTCATTATTTGAAGAATCTTTATTCTTTTCCTTGCTTGATGACTTTGATGGATCTTGCCTTGTTTCTTTACCTGACAGCACCTGGCTCTTTTCCCTATTTGACGATTCTTGAATCTTTCCTTTCACTAACTTTTGGTACTTTTCTTTACGCGAGTCTTGGCTCTTTTCTCTGTGTGATGACTCTTGATATTTTTCTTTACTTGATGATCGACTCTTCTCTTTTCTAGAAGCTAATCTTTTTTCTTTACAGAATGATTCTTGACTCTTTTCCTTAGAGAGTGAAGATGATGATCCTTGTCTCTCCACTTTATCTGAAGTATCCTGGATTTTTCCTTTGCATGCTGACTCTTGGCACCTTTCCGTAACTAATGACTTCTGATTCATATCCACATCTGGACATTCTTCCGTCTTTTCTTTACCTAATGAAGCACAGACCTTCTCTGTACCAGAGGACAACTTTTGATTGTGTCCCCTATCTAAAGGAGATTTCTGCTGTCTTTCACTATCATGGGATGACTTTTGGATCTTTACCTTGCCTGATGATGATCCATGGCTAGTGTCCTTTCCTAAAGGTGATTTACGATTCTTTTTCCTGTCTAATGATGATGCATGATTCTTTTCCTTATCTGATGATGATGAATGGTTCTTTTCCTTATTTGATAACCCAGTACAGCTCTTTTCCTTACTAGATGACCTCTGGCTTTTTTTCTTTGATGATGATGACCTTTGATGAGTTCCCTCACTTGATGATCCCATATTCTTTTCTTTACCTTGTACCTCCTGAATCTTCTCTTTCACCAATGAATCCTGGCTCACTCCCTTCGGAACCGGCCCAACATTTTCTTTTAACGAAACAACTTGACTTTTTTCCTTACTACTGGATGCTACACAATGTTTCTTCTTATCTTTGGACACTCCACATGCAATATTTTCCTTCTTCTTGGATTTTAAAACTTTGTCTTCACCAAATATCTTCTCCATTTCTTTGTCAAACACTGATGAAGCTATTTCTTTAACCTTAGATGTTTTTACTGATGTATTCTGAATCTCTTTTTTGTCTCCAGATGTAGGCTTTTCTTTTTCCTGATGACTATTATCCTTGTTTTTATCCATTTTTGGAAAATGCCTTTTTTCTTTATGCTGGTCTACAGAAAGAGATCTGCTTTTCTTAGATCTCTTATCATCAATTGCTGAGCCTTTAACTTCCTTTCTGTCAACAGCCTGACATTTGCTTTTCGAACTTTCTTGCAATGTTTGAGACTTTTTATCAGAAGACTGTTTTGGTATGAGGTGCACATGATCCCCTTCTCCAGAAGCAATTCTGTTCTTCTCTAAACTATTAATGCTTTTCTGACTGACCAAAGGTAGGGATGATGACACCTTATCACTATTACTGTCTACGCTTCCTGATGAAGGATAACATTCTTGGATGCTTGATTTCTTTGTGGATAATCTTTGGTCAAGAAAATATTCCTCAACATTATGGACAAGTTTCACTTCTTCAAAGTTTTCATTAATGTTTCCAGTTCTAACTTCATTCTCTTTGTTCACTGAAATGATGCTTCCTTCAAGATCATCTTGTCTTGGAGATTTGTGAGTCCTGTCACATCCTTCAAATTTCTCTAACTCTCTCTCTAAAGCATCTTCATGCCTTTCTGAATGGATCCTTGCACACTCCTCAGTTTCCTCTGAGCTACCCAGGAAATTTTTTAACAAATTACTTTCATCACTCCTACCTTCATCTAGTTTGTCCTTATATATATGATCATCAACTTTGTTCTCCTTCATTACATTTTCTTTCAAAAACTTTTGGTCAAGACCACTTTTACCATCACTGATATCTAAGACAGGTGTATTTGAGGTAGTCTCAGATTTGTTATGTTTACCATCATTCATATCTAAGCCAGGTATATATGAGGTAGTCTCAGATTTGTTACTATCTACAGACAAAGAACTTGAAATCATCTGTTTTTCTTTTTGTCCAAAGTTCTTTAAGTTCTTATCTATTATATCTTTGCTTGATATTGTGTCTTCTGTATTACTTGTACACCTATGCTCCAAAGACTTACATCCTGGTGTTTCCTGAGATGAGAGATTATTAGATTTCAGTGAAGTAGTACTGAATTGAGATGAGTCACTCCTAGAACTTAGAGGATGATGACCAAGCTTCTCACTTCCAGTGTGCTCTTTGTCCTTAGTTTCACATCTTGATCTCAGTTCAGCAGTACTTTCTTTACTACAAGTCCCAGTGTCTAATGCACCATCTCCATAAATTTCATTATCTGTTCTTGAACTTTTAACATCTAATGTGTTTCCTTTGGAGCTCTTTTTTGATGAAATGCTTTTACGACTCTTATCACCTGATACCTTCTCATTTCTGGCATTCGTGCTTTCACTCTGAGATCTGTTATTATTGATGCTGTCACTATGATTCTTCCTTTCTGATGGTGAACTACGCACCTTTTTCTTTCTATGATGATCTTTGTGATCCTTCTTATTTTCTCTCTCATAATCATGTGTGCTCTTTATGTTGCAATCAGTGTTCTTCTTTGACTCTGTGCTTTTAGAATCATTGGTACTTGGTTTCTTTGAATCTGTGCTTTTAGAATCATTGTTACTTGGTTTCTTTGACTCTGTGCTTTTAAAATCATTGCTACTTGGCAGCACTGTCATTTCTAAGGAACTAACATTCTTTTCCAAATCCTTGTTCATATAACAAGACTCTGTGCTTTTAGAATCATTGCTAATTGGCTGCACTGTCATTTCTAAGGAACTAACATTCTTCTCCAATTCCTTGTTCATATCAGTCTTAAATTCAATTTTGTTTTTGCTTCCATCATTCCTAACTGGACAAAATTCGAGTTTATTGGATCCTTTATCTTTGACTGTCATGCTCTTTCCTAAATCCACCACAGCCTTATCGGCTACTGCTGGTATATCCTCAGTATCTTTCCTGGTACAATCATCTGCTGGGATTAGTGGATGACCAACAGCTAACTGGCTGGCATTGGTTTGATCTCGTAAACAGTCTAACCCGATTTCAACTTTAGGTAAACTCATTTTTTCTGTTATGGGAGATGAACTTTGAGTGAGTAACGGAAGACCATTCAGATTCTCTGTTTCTGAGGATGGAGATGTATCAGAGGTTACATGAAGAGGTTTCATTTTCCTGTCCTCAATATCTCTAGTATTTATTATAGACCTATCGATCGATACTTTCAATGACAAATTATGATCCAAATTTGAGACTGCTTTGTGTGGTTCTTCATTCGCTGAAATGCTGTTCATATCATGGCAATTATTATCATTTTCAAGTTGCGTTTTCCCATCAGGTACCACATAACTTGTTTCACTTATAATGGTGGTGCTATCCTGCAATATATTAGATACTTTACTATCCTCTTGATCAACAAAATCAATTGGCACTTCAACATCCTCTGTGGCTAACATTTGGGAAGTATCCTTGGATCTGCTCACTGCCTGAACATCCTTGGTTGTCACATGGTGAAAATCCTTAGTAATGGTTGCCAAAGGAATATCATCTTTAGTCCTGGTTCTTAACTGTGGATCACTGTTTGCTTCAGTTATCACTTGGGGATCATTCTTGGTCTTAGCTATCGTGTCAGTATCATTTTTGGTCTCACTTTTCGCTTCAACATTACTTTGAGTCTTATCCATCATTTGAGAATCACTCTGGGTCTTGGTTATCAAATAGGGATCATTACTGTCTATCACCTGTGGATCACCTCTGGTCTTACATATTAAGTCAGTGTCACATTTGGTTTTAGTTCTCTTTTCTGCACTACTTTGGGTCTTGTCCATCACTTGAGTGTCATTCTTGGTCTTGGATAGCAAGTTGAGATCATTACTGGTATCAGTTATAATATGAGTAACATCCGTAGTCTTAGCGACTGTCTGAACCCCGTTTTTGGTCTTGGTTGTCACTCCAGCATCAATTTGAGTCTTGTCCATCACTAGAGTGTCCTTTTCGGGCCTGGTTGTTAAATGGGGATCAACAGTGGCCTTAGATGTCACAGGGTGAGCATCTATGGTCTTGGCTACTGTCTGAGTACCATTTTTGGTCTTAGTTTTCACTTCACTATTTTGGGTCCTGTTCATTATCTGAGTACCATTCTTGGTCTTGGTCAGCACTTGAGCAATATCTTTATTTTTCTGTATCACCTGAGCATCCTTGCTCTGATTCATCACTTGCAGATTATTCTCATTCTTTGTTGTAAGAGGAACACCATTTTTGATGTTGTCTAACACTTGGGCATCATCTTTAGTTACAAGTGACACATGGGCATTATTCTGGGCTGTGGGTGAAACCTGATTATCACCTCTGGTCTTTACAGCCCCTAGATCATCACTTCTGGTCTTTACAGCCACTAGATCATCACTTCTGGTCTTTACAGCCACTAGATCATCATTTTGGTTCCATAATAACACTTCAGCATCATCTCCAGCTTTTGATGACATTACGGCATCACCATGAGTCTTAGGTAACACTTGGGTATCCCCCTTTTTCCTTGATATTATTTGGGAATCACCTTGGCTCTTGGGTGACACATGAAAATTGTCCACTGTCTTGACAGACACTTCAACACTACTATCTGACTTGCCTGACAATTCAGCATCACTATGAATTTTGGCTGTTTCAGCATCATCATGGATCTTATGGGCATTACTATGGAGTGTCTCGGCAAACACTGCATCATCACCCTGGACTTCAGCTCTTGTTTCAACATCACTATAGTTCTTATGTGGCATACAGATATTATCCAATACCTCAGCTAACACTTCAGTATTACCCTGGTTCTTGTTTGATGTTTCAAAGTTATCATGGGTCTTATGTGACATGTGCTTGTCACTTTTGGTCTTAGCTAACACTTCATTACCATCCTTAGTTTTAGCTGACTGTTGGGCTTCTTTCTTAGTTGACAACTCACTTTCACCTTTAGTGCTGACTATCACCTGGCCATCTTCCCTTAATGACCCTTCTGTATCTTTCTTAGTGAATAATTGGACATCATTCTCACAAGATACCTGCGCTCCATCCTTCATCTCTGCTGACATCTGGACATCATGACTAGTCTTTGCCAAAACCTGGACATCACCTGTGGTTTTGGTTGAAACTTGGGTATTCTCTTTTCTAGAAACATGAGTTTCATTTTTCATGCTGTGAAGTATCAAGACATCATCCTCAGTCCTGGCCAAAATATACCCATCATCCCTTATCTTTGTAGTCACTTCAGCATCACCCTTGTCTGAGGAATGGGCTCTGCCTTTAGCTGATAGTGGAGCACCATCTTTGGTCTTTTGTGACACCTGAACATCACAACTATCTGATATCTTTGCTGCATTCTTAGTCTGAGCATTATCAATGCTTGACATCGTGACATGATCCTTTGTTTTGGCAGACACTTTGGGATTCGTTTTAACTGATGGTTGGGAATCATCCTTGATCATGAGTGAAACATTACCATCGTTTGTATGTGAAGCTTGAGCATGCTCCCAAGTAGATCCTTGGGCATCATACTTTACCGTGGGCAACACGTGGATATCATCTGTAGATGAAACACGAGCATCCTCCCGAGTAGAAACTTGGGCATCATCCTGCACTGTCACCTGGGCATCATATATAGTTGGTGTTTCAGTATAAGCTTTCATCTTGGCTGACATTCTATCACCATCATTAATTGGTACACTAGTTATATTCTTGGCTTTAGACTGTTGGGCATCATCTGTGACTGACACTTGTTTGTCATCTTTCATGCCAATATACTCTCTGTCACCATCCTTCATTAACAAATTAGATTTCTTAGTTGGTATTTGGGCAGCATTCCTGGCTGAGACTTGGGATCTATCTTTGGTTAACACTTGGGCATTTTCAATGCTTAGCACCTCAGTATCATTCTTTACTAATGACTGATCATCATCACTAGATGCAAGTGCAACTTTAGCATCATCCTTGGATGACCCTAGGGTATTACCCTCAACTGACACTGATGCATCATCCCTAGTCTTTGGTGACAACTGAGTATCATTATTTTCTGGCACCTCCATAGAACTCTTGGTTTTACATGACCCTTGGGCATTATCCTTACTTGACACCTGAAAATCACCCCTCATTTCAGTTGACACCTGGATATCATCCTTGGCTGGGATCTGGGAATTACTGGTTGATAACTGGATATCGGTCTTCTTCGTGATCAACACTTTGCCATCTTTATTAGCTGTTACTATGTCAACATTCTTCTTTCTGTTTGACGGAATCTTTGTGGTATACAATTTGCCATCATCTTCCAGTGGCAGTTCAGGATTCGTTGTGGATATTTGGGCATCATTCCTAGTTGACCCCTGAGAGTTATCTAAGGTTATCATTTGAGCATCTTCATTAATCAACACTTCAGTGTCATCCCCTGGTGACTCTTGAGCAACATCTTCAGACATAATCAACACCTCTCTGTCAGCCTTGGTCACAGATGAAACTCTATCTTTAGGAATGGATGATAGTGAGACATAATCATTGGCTAACATATGAATATCACTACTAGCAGAAAACTGAGCATCAACCTTACTTTTAAGGAACTCCTGAGCATCATCCATGGTTGAAAATTTCGTATCATCTGCAGTTTTGCTTGGTACCTGAATGTCACCCTCAGGTATAATCTGGGTATCATCCACAGCCTTGTTTGACATCTCAAAATTATCCTTACCTGACCCTTGAAAATTGTCCTTATTTGTCACTTTAGCATCAGTCTTGTTTAACTTTTGGGCATCATCCTTGTCTGGCACTTGGGAATCATTCTTACCTCCCTTCTTTAAAGAATGGTTGCTCCCAATGTCTGACACCTGAACATCATCCCTGGCTCTCATTTGGTCATCATTCTTGGCTGATATCAGTGCATTGCTCTCGCCTGACACTTGGCTAACGACCCCGTCTGACATCAGTGAAACACTCTTGACTGATTCCTGGCCACCATCACTGGGTGAGCTGTGAACAGCACAAACAGATGACTTTTTAATATTAATATTTGATGACATATGTTCATCATCAATGGTCTTGGTAGAAACATGATTAACATCCATGGTTAGCAGCTGATTATCATCCTTGACTGACACTGCAGCATCATTCTTCAGTAATATTTGAGTCTCATCAATTTCAACCTCTGATGACATCTGAGCATTGTTCTTGGATGAGACTTGGGCAACATTCTTAGTTAACACCTGAACATCACCAGCACTGACTGGCTCTGCAATCTCCTCAGCTAACACCTGGGCATTGCCTTCAGCTGATATCCAGACAGCATCTTTGGTTAACTTAAGACAATCAACCTTGGCAGACACTTCGTCATCATCTCTTAATGTTACTTGACCACCATCTTTACATGGTTCCTGGCCACTGTTCCTGACTGGAACTTGGGTAATATTTTTGTCTGACAAATGGGCATTATCTTTGGTTAATATACTATCATCATGCATATCTGACTCAAATCCTTGGGCAACTTTCTTGGTGGAATGTGATATCTGATTATTACCCATTGTTTTGAAAGTCATCTGATTATCATTCTTGAGTGGTACAGGTTTATCATCATTAACTGGATTATGTGCTTTGTGTCTCACTGACTCTTGGATATCACCTCCAGATGCATCTTGGGCATCATCATCATCAGCAGTAGTTAATGCTTGTGAGTCCCTTTTGTTTGACAGTTGTGAAATACATCTGTGTGACTTTTGTGACTCATCTTTGTTCAACACTTGAGAATCAACCTCAACTGATATTCGGGCATTGTCTTGACTTGATAAATGGGCATTAAGAGTGACTGATTTCTGAGTGTCACTCTTAATTTTGGATGAAAATTGCCATTCTGTTTTTTTGTCTAAAAGCTGATGACAGCAATCTTCTCCTAAAACTTGGATATCATTACATAAGCCACGAGTAAAATCTAAATCTAATTTGTGTCTGGGATGCTCAACTGATGGTGAAATACTTCTTTCTTGTGTTTGTGTTTTCTGTGTTTCAGATTTGGTCATTCTTTTATCATCCTCTGATAACTGATCAGTGCTATTACCTAACGTTGTTGTTGCCTCTACCATACCTGAAACTGAGTTCTGATTGGCTATCAAAGCTGAATCATTGTCTTCACATTCCTGATTACCTCTCGTAGCTTTTGCTCGTACACCATTAGATAAAGTATCATCTTCATTTGAAGTATCTACAGGATTTCTCTCCTGATCAGAAAAAGCTGAACTACTAACAGCTTCTAGACTTTCTGCTGGACTAGAGTTCCTCTCAGTATCTTTATTTTCCCGGTAATCATTTCCAAAGAGTTCCTCCTCTAAGACATCAAAGTCAATGGCAGATGATGAATGGCCTACGTCATTCTCTCCCTGTTCAGTAATGGACTCTGAAGAATTATCAGGATATTTAACTTGTTCTTCAACACTCAAATTTGCTAATATGCTTGGCTTTTGTTTTTCATAACCACCACCATCACCATCATCAGAGCTGTAGACAGAATGAATCATTTTCTTTGTATTAGAATTCTCTTCATCCTGTTGCATGGTATCTTTAGACCTCTCTCCACCAACAGGAAGTAATTTCTCAAGTGTTTCTGATAATTCTATACTAGATGAATCCATGTTCTTTTGTAATTCATAATCGTTCCTGGTACTCAGTTTTCTTTCTGATGCTTTTCTAACAATAACTGAAATCTCTTTATCATCAGAGCTGTGTTCTGTTTCTACCTCATTATTAGGCAAAATTCTGCTATGTCTGTCCTCTTTTGTGGGAGGTGATGCACACTCCACAGTATTACCGGCATGCTGATTTAACGGTGAACATCTTTCTTTATCAGTTAATTCTGAATTAACTATGACCTTTCTGCTTAAATCTTTTTCTGATGCACACTGTATCTGACTACATGCTAATGTGTAAACATTATCAATCTCTAATGCAGGATTCACCCCTAAGGTCACACTGTTTGTTCCAACTTTCCTGGATTCAGATACCATCTCTGATATTTCCTCATCTGATACTATAACATCAGCCAAAGGGTCCCCCATCTCAGATTCACATGGCATATCTGCTTCTAGTAAGTCCTCCACGACTTCAACTTCTTCTACCGGTAATACTTCTGTTTCTAAACTATCACATCTACTTGCAGTAATACTTGATTCCTCTAAAGATTCAGAAATAAACACTCCTGGCTTCTCAACTGTTATCATATTTTGCTCATCATCCCTCACTTCAATATTCATGGTATTCTGAGGTGTGCCAATGTCTCTCGTGTTCCTATCTTGTTGATCAACTGATGTAAAGCTGCCCGAATGCCAGTTCGATGAAGAATCAGAGCGATCTCTTCTAACCGGACTTTCAAAGCTGTAATAAACATTGCAATATATCATAATCTGCACATGATACTTTTCATGTTTTTAGATATACATCCATAATAAATCATTAAATTAATATTCTAGAACAAACTAGAATATTTACAAAACCATCTACCCTTTCTTACCTACCCATCTCCCACCTTACACATATCACACGCATCTCTCGCACATGCCAGCATTGTTTCACTAAATACCTTCCTTCCCTCACCCACCCCCTTGTTTCATTCACTCTCCCCTTTTGCCATTCTACCCATTCAATCTCTCCTGGCATTTCTTCAAAAAAGTCTCTAATGATAAGACATCCCAACAGCTGCCCCTCTCAGCACATTCATTTTTAAAAGTCTCTCTCTTGAATACCTAAAAGTTAGTATGTAATCAAAAAAATGCCTGCTGACCACCCTTTCTACTCACATATGTACACTTTTGTATGTCCCTCTTTTTAAACCAGGTATTCCCAATTACTAGCCCTTTTTCAGCATCCATCCCCATAAGCTGTACACTATTTCCATTCCATCACTAAATACCCCATGCCACCTAATTATACCTTCAACTGCCATATTACACACCTTTACAAATGTACACACAGAGACACACACACACACATATATATACAAACACTGTGCAAATGAATATGCACTTTTATAGAACACGTAATACCCTACAACAGCAAGACATCAAACCCCATACCACTTGTGTGGCAGCTGGATACCCTGACCACTCAGCTATGCTGCCTTTAGCTGAGTCATTAGTGTGCCTAGTACTACACAAATGGTATGGAGTCGAGTCCTTGCTATAAGATAACAATATGGAAGGCAAGAACATTATCTACGAGAGCAAAAATGGGTATGTTTGAAGGAATAGTGGTTCTACCAATGTTATATGGTTGCGAGGTGTGGACCATAGATTGGGTTGTGCGGAGGATGGTGAATGTGTTGAAAATGAGATGTCTGAGGACAATATGTGGTGTGAGGTGGTTTGATCGAATAAGTAATGAAAAGGTAAGAGAGATGTGTGGTAATAAAAAGTCTGATTGAGAGAGCAGACGTGGGTGTACTGGAATGGTTTGGTCACTCAGAATCTATTTCACTCCATCTTTCCACCTCCATTTTGGTGTCCCACTTCTTGTTCCCTCCACCTCTGACTCGTATACCCTCTTTGTCAACCTTTCCTCACTCATTCTCTCCCATGTCCACACCATTTCAACACACCCTCTTCTAATCTCTCAACCACACTCCTAAGTCCACCCTAATGTACTTCAGTAGCATCTACTGCCCTCATTACCATGTTCCAATACATTACCTTTCTAATTAATTAATAAGTATTTACATTACATTAGGACTACCTTTATAATAAACTTATAATTGGCTAAATTACATCATGACAATACCTTTTTAATTGTTATAATTAGCTAAATTACATTATAACAGACTGTGGTACTGCATATGAGTGATATGCTGTTTCAGGTACTGTATACAAATATAGTAATCCATCCCTCACAGTTAAATGGGAAGAATTTCGTCAGGAATGTAGCTCCCTAGAAACATGAGTTTCTATAGTTTATTTTATTATGCTGTGAGTTAACAGAAGTCCAGAAATGCATCCCCTTCATAAGTGGAGGCCTCCTGGTTTATATATACTTAGATGAACTTCAATTATTTATTCAATACACATAAGCGATCTATCAACGAGTAAACCAAACTTGAAAAAACATCACATCACCTTCCAGGCTGTAGGGTCATGAGGGGTGGATATGCCTGCTGTGACTGCAAGGATCTTCTACCAGTGGACCTCTCTGCATACAAAGTAAAACAGATCTTTACACATGAAAAAAAATTCATAAAGATCACACAGATTTACATGGTTTACCAACATGAATAAACCCTCATGGAATTCATAACTTTAGGAAGGACATTAAAAATAATACTGCTGTTCTTTAAATCTACACATCTGAGCATTTCTAACACTAAAATCCTACATGCAAACATATGACAGCATATCCTCAGATTCTGTGCTACACTGCAGAAACATGAATGTCAGTGTCACTAACATCATACCAAGATAGCAATTAGCCAAAGAGTGATCAAAACAACATAATTTAATCAATTCTACAAAGGGATCTCAAAACCAGGAATCACACATCAATACAAGTGTGGATGTAGAATTCTATCCTATCCCTGAAACTGAACTGAGGACTGATATAATGGTAAATCACATATGCAAAAGTGTTTAAGAGCAGTTCAGAACAGTAAAACCAGAGTTTTGGGGTCTCTAAAGTGATCAATCTCGCTTATTTCTTAATTGTCCAAATTTAACAAAACTAATGACAAGAACATGAAGTTTTTGATGTTTTTCATACTTGATTGCCAATTCTGAGTTAGCAAGGTAGCACTAAGAACAGAAGAAAGGTTGCATCAGCTGGCATCCTTTCTCTAGCTGTCAAGTGTAATGTACCAAAACCACAGATCCCTATCCACAACCAGGACCCACAGACTTTTCCATGATTTAACCCAGACACTTCAAATGCCCTGGTTCAGTCCACTGACAGCACATCAACACCCATATACTACAATGCTCCAATTTACTTTATTCCTTGCAAGCCTTTCACCCTCAAGCATATTCAGGCCCCCATTCAGGCACCAATCACTCAAAATCTTTTTCAGTTCATTGTTCCATTTCCAACTTGGTCTCCCTAGTGTCTTCATTCCTCATATGTCCTCTTTGTCAACCTCTCCTCACTCATTCTCTCCATATATCCATCATTTCAGCACAGCCTCTTCTGTTCTCTCATTCATACTTTTTTTATCACCTTACGTCTCTCTTACCCTTCCATTACTCACTCAATCAAACCACCTCAAACCACATATTGCCCTAAAATATTCCTCATTTCTAAAACATCCACCCTCCTCCACATGTAATATTGTTAGATCATTATACCTTCAAATATACCTAATTTTGCCCACTTGACAATATTCTCTCTTTGCAAACATTCTTCAGTGATCACAGAACCTTCACCCCCTTGCCCAACCAATAACTCACTTCCTCTTCCATGGTTCCATTCACTGCCATGTTCACTCCCAGGTATCTAAAACACTTTACTTCCTCTAAGTTTTCTCCCTTCAAATTCACAACCCAATTAATCTGTCCCTCAACCCTGCTAAACCTATTAACTATGCTTATATTCACATTTACACTCAAAGTCCTCCATTCACACACTTCCAAATTCAGTCACCAATTGCTGCAGTTTTCCACTCAAATCTGCCGCCAGTGCTGTAGCATCAGCACACACCTGACTCACTTCCCAGGCCCTCTCATCCCCCACCAACTACAGTTTTGGATATATTGAACTATATTTTTGGTGAATGATTCATCTCAATTTTCAAAACTGATATGAGGACTACTAAAATATGCAAAAGCATTCTTACAAATTTTCATCAAAATCCAACATGATTCTGCATAACTGGTAGATTAATACTTATATTCTGAAATATATGTATTGTACATAAATATTCATAGGCATGCTATACAATATTCATTAGCTTTAAATTCAGCATCAACTCTTAGCTATACCTATGTAGCCAAGGCTTCTAATCTCAAAAATCAATCAAAATCCTTTATTGAACAAGAGCAGAAATAATCTAAAGCTCAGCACCTATGATCACACAAAAGTATGAATGCCTTATCGCACTATATTTTCAAACCAGCTGAGGATAAATGAAATTAATATATCACAGCAAATTGAATTAGACTAAGTTTTGAAAGGTGGAAAACATTTCTTGAGTACAGGCAGAGCATCAAAAATTTATTTCCCTTGATCTTAAACTCCCAAAATCATCATTCCAGCACATACAAGGTTAATGCCACCATGATGAATGAATTTACCCAAAAACAAATGCCAAGATACTTGTTTGCTTGGCTATTCTTGTCCATCTGCTTTACACATCTAGGTTAGCAATACTAATCAAATACTCATCAAGTTATGATGAATATTTAACATTTTTTCATACCTCTTTGTTACCAAAGCAGTGCCAGAAACAGAAAAAGAAATGGCCTTACCTACTCACATTCACTCTTCAACTATAAAGAACAACACTGAAACCAGAGCAACATATCCACAACCAGGCCCCATAGACCTTTCCATGGTTTTCCCTGACTACTTTATACCCCCAGTCAGCCCATTTACAGCACATCACTCCCTGTATTCCACATTGTTTCAATCTGCTCTATCCATCGCACAACTCATGCCCTTTTGTATGTTTGGGCCCTGAACACTCAAAGCATCTTTCACTCCATCCACAAACCTCCTCCTTGGTTTCCCTCTTTTCCTTGTTCCTCCAATTCTGACATGCATGCCCTCTTAATCATCCTCTCCATATGACCAAATCATTTTAACACACTCTCTTCAGCTCTCTCACCACACCTCTATCATGTCATTTCTTATTTGATCAACCCTCCTAGCACCACATATCAATCATACATCTAATTTCCACCACATTCACCCTCTTCCCTACTTTGTAATTTAAGGCCCATGCCGTTTATTCATACAACACCACTGAGAGTACTGTACCATCAAATATATCCATCTTTACTCTCATAGACAATGACCTCAATTTCAACATATTCCTTAGGGCATCCAGGACCTTCACCCCTCAACCACCCCTAGGCTCACTTCACTTCCATGATTTCTTTCACTGTTAAGTCCATTCCCTGGTATGTAAAACACTTTATTTTTTCTAGGTTCTCTCCATTCAAACTCAAACCTTAACTAATCTGTCTCCATCCTCTACTAACTGTAATAACCATGCATCTATTCACATTTACTCTCAATTGTTTCTGTTCACACACTCTCATAAACTCAGGCACAAATGTCTACAGTTTCCTATTTCAAATACGCCACTAGCACCACATCTGCAACTAGCAACTGACTCACCTCACTCCTAACAGACTACAGGCATGCCTCTCTTTCCAAAACTTTTACATTAACCTCACTCACCACCCTATCCATAAACAGATTAAACAGTTACAGTGACATAACCCTGTCACAGACCCATCTTCACAAACCATTCACCATCTTCTCTTCCTACTTGCACACACACCTTAAAGTCTTCAAAAAAAAAATCCTCTCTACTTATAACTTTCTTCCAACACCATACATTTAAAATACCTTCCACAAAGCATCTCTATTAACTCGTTCATATGTTTCCTCTAAATCCACAAATGCCATATACAAATCCTTCTGTTTCTTTAATAATTTCTCATGCACTTTCTTCAAAGCAAACATCTGACATGATCCATACACACAATGAAGATTCTACTAACTAATCAAAAAACAGTCACCCTTTTTCTAAAAAAACAAACTGCAATCCCATCTACTCTAGACACTCTGCCACATTTCCTGTGATGCAAGGTTTTCAAAGCCTCTTATCTTTCCATCAAAACTGCTTCCTATCACTCTCTCACCTGACACAGCTCCACATCCACTTCTGTTATCCAATTAAAGAACACATTCAACACCTATTTATATAAATAACTATGATAACGATAATCAACAGGGGAACAATATACATAAAATAAACAGTAATTCAACAAATTATATATACCATATATAGTATTAATCCACAGTCTGTAAGTTAACATTTCTAAAATCCATAAAATTCTCAACTCCACACACTGCTACATCCCAGTGATTACAGATTTTTATATTCCACCCATACAGGAAGAGCCCTAAGAGCATGTGAGAACATTTGCTTGGTGGGAAGTTAAACATCATCTTACTCAAACAATGAGGTGTAACCAAGAGGATCCATACCCTCACTAAAAAAAAAAAAAAAAAAAAAAAAAAAAAAATCACATGACTTACTAACCACAGGACAACCTACTCCAGCCACTGGCATTATGGTGAACAGATGAAGTGGAGCCAAACTACCATCCAACACTATTCTTTCACTGACTGCTAGCTATGTGTCTTAAGCCTGTAACTTTCAAGAATCAAGACTTTTTTCTACATGGAAAGAGGGAAGGAAAGGAGAGGAAATATGAACAAATGCTCACAAGGCTCTACCAAAGTACAGAAATGTTCTTTCATCCTCAGAAACATACATTTTCAACTTATACACAGAGTCCCATGAGCATCTGACAGAATACCCTCATGAAGGTGGGGCTTTAAGAAAAACCCAAAGAAAACTAATGGAAGGACATACCCTTAATAACAAAGGAAAGCCATTCTGGAGTGTTCTCTTCTGATGCCAGCATACCAAAAACCTCATAAGCAGGGGTGAATAGACTCAAGCACAGGTACTGCCAAATAAAGGTTTCTGTCAAATGCTACAGATCTCTTTTGCTAATCTCACCCAATGAGTGATTCTTTAAGAAAGTCAAGGTAGAAGTCATTACTTTTGCATCATGGGCTCCATCAGACTATCCTGGATGTGAAAAGAGAATCAGCATTTTGATCTTAGTAATATATACTCAAGGCTCTTGGATCATCAAACAAATGATGTTCTGTGTAATTTTCTGTGAGACCAAGGAAATCCTGTAGTCTAAATTTGAAATATATATGTTCCTACATAAAACATGCCCATGACCATATCACAGTAGGATTATTTCTAAATCTAACCTCATTTTCAGCAAGAAACTTTTGGTTTCAGTTATTCTTTACACATACAAAATGACCAAGCTTCATTATGCCTCTACATCACATGAATTTCTCTAACTACTTTCTGATCCTACAGATACAGAGAATAGACTTTATAAGATAATGAACAACCAAACTGCCAGTAATGCTAATAAGTCATAAAAGATCCCAGATCTTTGAACGTTCTCCTTAAAGATGAGATGAGGAAGCTACAAGTTTCCATAAAAAAGGATCTCATTCTTTTATTCCACAAAGGGTTAGATTTTTCCATATCAAGTTCCATAAATAAAAACTAAAATAAAGCACCCTCATGTGAAGCAAGGAATTTTCTGAAAAGCTTTATTCTTATCCAAAAAATTCAAGAGGAAAACCTCACACAAACTGGTTCAATTACAACTAATTCTTTAGAATCTCCCAGAAAAGCCTGAAGATATATTCATACAAATTGGAACCATCTGCAAGTGCAAAGGCAAACATTAATACTTTAACTGGCATGGCCCTGAATCTTCACAAATCAAAACATTGTGAATTGGGTATCTTCATTAAATGTTAATCTGTGAGATGTTCTCCATACTTCTTCCTATACATCTGTCTAACTCCCCATGTGAAGACTCTACAACCTACAAATTTCATGCTGGATCCCTTCAATACGATGATGACTAAGAAACGCGAGAAAATCTCACAAGCCAAATGGCACTCTACGGTAGTCTTGTCCCAAGACTGTTTAACCCACTTCAGGGATACTAAAGATACTAAATCTCAAAAACCACTCAGTATGAGAATCACCTTCCCAATCATCTTTATCAGAAAAAAGATAAAGCCTAAACAATATTATCTAAGGTTATGATTAAGGTTACAACAAAGGTCCATGGTTGCTGCAATGGTGGTGATACCTTGAGAGCCTATCTATCTAAACCTTCCAAAACTTAAACATACAAAGAAAATACTCAATATTGCATGGGAAAAAAGTTAACAAAATTAGTACAACCTGCTGGACCAAGACAATGAACTTAATGTTCATCTGGCTAGCATAAATAGGCAGTGGCACAACCATGCACTATGGAGCTCTAACAAAGAGAGCAAAGTCCTTATAGTTTATATCATTAAACACAAAAAGAAAATGATACAGATCTGACACATCTGAAGGCCAGAGGCCCTAGTGAAAATGCCACCCTGATAAATGCAATGATTAAGAGGTACTGTGTTAGTATGAACAATGAGCGATAAAGGATGGTGCCTCACCACTATGCCAATGGGCTTAGGCTGATTGCTATAAGGCAGTTAGGTCACTCTGAACATGCATTACCAGGCCTTGTAGTTATTTTGATAGTCAAAGAGGGTGAGGTGGCCACACCTACTCTCAGAGTAAAACAGTGTTTAACCCCCTATGTGAGCAACTGCTCTCTCTAATGATCATAGGGCTATGTCTGTAGATGAAACAAAATCATATTATTTTTCAAACAAAATATGACAACTTTAATCAAATATCCTCAACCTTATTAGGATAAGAAGGTTGAGTTTTATCATTTCTAAATACCAGCTTCTACCTTCTATGATTACTAAACATAAAACTGGTATCATCAAAAATTTACACATACCTGGTGAGCCTGGTTGAGGTGGGGATATTTCTTCTCTTTCCCTGCGCTCTGGAGTTAAGAAGGCCATATTCCACATGGAATCCCGATATTCTGAATCATGGTCACTAGCTCCATCACTGTACTGCACTGACCTGTGAAGAACACTTTCTACTTGGCTTGCACTGTTATAACAATCACCAATACCCCTACCATCACTATCATTTCCACTACCAACAGTTGTAGCATGTTCATCTGAAGCAGCATCTCCATCAGCAGAGATATGTTCACCCGAAGCAGTATCTCCACTTCCACAAGCATCACCACCAGTACAATCTCCAGGAGATGCATCTCCAACATGTGCATCTGCTGTAGGAGCATCTCTAACAGGTGTATCTTTAACATTAACTGCAAGAGTTTTACGAGCAGCAATGTTTGTAGCAGTATTTACAGCACTGCAGTCACTACCATCACCATCATTTCTTGAATCACACAAGGTACCTAAGTTCACTGTAATAACCTCTCTATGAACTTCAACAGGTGATTCCTCCCGCTGTCTGACCTGTTCTTTATTACAAGGATTGCTACATGCTTCAGCAGATTCAGTCAAGTCCTTCTGAAATTCTACTGTATTGAATAACACTTTTTCATGACTAGGATGGTCATCCTGTGTAACAGAGGGACAGGATCTGGCAACAGGACATGACTCTTTGCTACTCAACAAGTCACCAGTGATTAGTTGTGTCTGCATTACATGTTCATCTAATTGCATCTGTGTGTTAGAAATCTCAGGTGCTAAGGGTTCTATTCTATTTCTCTTTGAGGTTTCCCCTTGTTTGATGTCTTTAGTTATCACTGGGGAATTTTCATGACCTACTTTTCCACCATTTTCACTCAAAGGTCTTTTTGATGTGGACTTTTCTATGTCCCTACTTCTTGTCGAGATTTTGTTTTCACTACTTCTGGTATTTGGCTTCTGTTGGTTCAACTGTCTATCATCTAATTCTGATGCACTGCAATAAATATCCTGTTCAGTTGAGGTATCAAAAGTATATCTTTTGTTACTCCTAATTCTCATTCGAGGAGGGCTATATGAAGACGCATCTGGTGAAGAACCATCCAATCTCCTCAGCGTTTCTTCAATGTCATCATTCTCTTCTTGCGTTTCTGAGACTGGGAGTGTTAATTTTTTCCCTCGTGTACTAACCTGGTTCCTGTCAAAAGATTCTTTTTCTGTATTACTCTCACTACAGTCCACTTCATCCACTTCTTCCAAAAGATGATCCCTGGGTAAATTACTCCTTAAACTTCTCCTGCTTCTTGTATTAATTCTAGATTTTGATGGTTTTACACCTTTAACAGTCCTCTCCATATCTGATTCTTCTCCCTCTTGTGGCCTGCTTGATGCACTAATATCTTCATCAAATCTGTTTTTCATGTTACCTGACTGTTTCTTGAAGGTACATCCCTTTGAAGTCTTCTTCAGAGCCAATGTCAGTTTATCATCACCTATCTCAGGGGATGATGGAGTGCTGCTGAACTTACTGCTGCTGTCTGTGGTAATTCTCTTTGGCCTTACTCTCGTTTTAGTAAAATCTTCATCCTTAAGACTGTCCTCTTTAACTATTGAGTTAATTTCTGTATCCTTTGAATTGTTTGTTTCTGGACATTCTTTACTTAAATCACCTATGAGATCATCATTTTCAGAGTCACTAGACAATATCCTATTAAGGTTCCTTTTAATACCAGACTGGAAAGTTGCATTGTTGAATATCAAATTTTTAACAACCTTCTTGTTTAAATCCGGATCACAATGCTTATCATCATCATCAGAGCTCAATTTTCTTTTGTTTGTTTCTCTTTTCCTTTTGCCTGAAAACATGATCTTACTCTTATTTTTACTAACATTAAGTAAATCAATACATTCATCTTGTGAATCACTAAGTGAATCAATAATAGCTAAAGACGAAAATCTCATTTTCTTAAGGGCTGAAGCTCCTCTCTGTTTCCTTCCACGTACCGGCCGTCTCTGCGACAGTTGCTGACGTAACCTCCTGCTCTGTCTTCGGCTCATTTTGCTTACCTCAGTGTTATCATTTGCAGTTGTTGCTGTCATCCTACCATCTTCATTTTCTTCATGACATGCCATCATGTCACAGCTGGAGCTGCCATTATATGAATTATTACTGTCAATGCTAGAATTGGAATTACTCAGTGGGCTTCTTGACCTACCCTCCTCAAAAGTTACACTAGAACATGTTCCTTCACCTCTGAATTCTGCATTTAGTTCATCAACCCTAGTTCTCATGCTCACATCCTCTACTGTCTTCATTGAGATTATACATTCATTTGTCTTTTCACAGCATGGCTGACTGGAATTCTTTTCAGAGTTAGCAATGTTACAACTAGTTTTGGGATCTAAATCTTTCCCATCCTTTTTTGTAGTCACACACTCACCACTCTGTGAGCTCATATCCTCATCAGTACTTTCAGAGATTACATTCATTGGACTATTTTCTGAGCTATGTTCACTATCCAACTCTATACTTGAGTGACTTTGGTCTTTTGAGATTTTCAAAAGCTTGACCTGCAATGGTGCAGCCACTTCATCTGACTTTACATTCCTCTCACTTCTACGAGGCTTCTTAGATTCATTACCACCAGATGGACTTGAAAGAAGTCTCTTTTTTACACTCTCTACGATCTTTGTAGACTGGGAAGATGAAAATGTCTCACAATCTTCTTCTGAATCTTTAGCCACATGGTTAATCATTTGTGATGAAGATGACCTTTGGGGTCGTTTCAACTGTTTCTTAGGGGCTTGTATGTTTGTGTCTGAAGATGAGCTAGATGTTCTTTTAAGAGTACTTAAAACATCTGGTGAAAGTTTTTCTAACATCACTTTGGTAGGAGTTTTCAACTTTATATCTTGTACCAGAAATGTGTGTGCATGAAATTCTTGTGGAGATGACACTGAGTCATTTACACTTGATCCAGAGGGATCAAGCAAAGATGTTACATTATCTGAATCATTATCAAATACAGCTTGTGACTGTTGCTCATCAGAAAGGATTTGCCCTTCTACAGCTTGCTTAACCCCTGTCTGGCAATTATCATTCTCCTCAGCATTCTCATGTGGTACAACTGGTGTAACACTTCTCACACTATTACCATTTTTGTCTCCTAAAAGCAGAGCTTCCAAGTCTGCATCATTCATTAGCTTGGCATCAATTGTTTCAATTCTTTCTGAGCCTTTGTTTGGAGATCCAAGAATTGCTGCCAACTCCAGCTCAACAGAATCTACTCTAGTGGAGCGAACAGAAGTCTGTGCGAAATTAGAGGATGCCTGGGGGGTTAAAGTAGGCTTAGTTAAAACAGACTGTGATGACAGCTGTGGTGAGTTCGGCTGTGGTACAGAGGTATGTGATGCAGAAGGTTGAGATAAAATAAGCTGCGGCACAGATGCATGTGGTGTCACAAATGAAAGGATGTCTGACTGTGATGTGTCAGCATGTGGTGTATTACATTCAGGAGTTACTGAATGTGGTGTATCATGCAGGGATGCTCCTGGGAGAGATGCATCAGGAAGAGCTGCACTAGGTTGTAGGGTACTGGGTAATGGTACATCCAGTAAGGATATGTTTGAAACAGGGGTGTCAACCAATGATGTACTCAGTAATGTGCCAGGTAAACATGTGTTTAGCATTGATGATGTGGACTGTGCTGTAGATGACTGTAGTGCAGTTATTTCTGTTGTGGAAGAATGAGACAATACAGGAGATATGACTGAAGAGACTGAATGAGCAGTTTCCGCAACAGTATTGGTTTCATGGCATTCATTCCCTTTCCCTTTGTTGTGATTTTCTTGTTCCTCTACAGTTTTGGACCAAGTTGATATTTTCTCCTTGTTTTTAGCTTTATTACTGCCCATCTGCACACTATCAAAGTTAGACGTATTTTCTGCTGGCCCTGGTGGTACTGGGGCCCTTATTTTAATCTTGAGTGGCATCTGCACCTTCGTTACAACTATTCTTTCATTTACTCCTGTGCTCTCACCATCTGTGGCATCTGATTCTGTAACTCCTCCATCAGTGGTAACTTCATCATTATTATCAGTTGTGGCATCTGTATCTTCTTGCAATCTTTCCGTGTCAGATATGGAAACACTATGAGCTTTTTCTCTATCAAGGGCATCTTCATCTTGCTCCCAATGGGAATTACATCTTTTCAGTCTCAACATAACATGAGCTGGTGCTGAGGGAATTATAAAACCATCATCTGTCCTCTTCACCCTTGTGCTCAGCTGAGACTTTTGCTTATCACCTGATTCCACAGTAGACGAAAATCCAGGGAGTAGAGATTTCTTAATGATCAAAGTTGGGATTGCAGGCTTACTTGGACAACTTTTCTCTGTGACTGATGATAACTTATCTTTACTTGACTGTGAAGATTTTTCTGTGCTAGTTACTGTAAACTGTTGTAAATCACGCATTGAGGATTTTTCTACAATTTGGGTTACAGCATTTCCAACACTAGGCAATGAAGCTTCTTGAGTGCTTGTGGTTGCACATTCCTTCCTGGTCTTTGAAGAATTTTTAGAATTATTAGTTACAGGTTCTTCTAACCTTGGTACTGAAGAGTTTTCAGTGACTGATACAGAATGAACTTTGACAAGTGTGTCAGGAACTACTTCTGGGATGTGCAATGTCTCCTCTGATCCCAATTCATTTGATAATTCTGATGTAGGTACACATATTTCTGAGCAAGACTGTGAATCTTTTCCATGTCCAGAAGTTTGTGCATCAGCATTAGCTGAAAAACTATTTCCTTGAGAATATGAAGCAACTGCAATCGGCTCAGTGGTATTAGAATTATCATCACCTTTACTGTTGTTGTTTTCTTCATCTACCCTACTCTCATCATTTGTTTTTTCTGAACTGTGTGCAAAATCATCATGCTGCTGAGCCTCTGAATTAATTTCATTCAACTGTGGTTTCTTTATCTTAAGGATAAGATGACTTTCAGATCGATGTTTCTTGCGGAGACGTATCTTGAAATCACCTTGAGAAAAGTGGCGGGGTGTTGAACCTGGTCCAGTATAATTGATTCTGTGAACAGGAGTATACATGGGAGAGTATATGGGAGTATATGAAGGGGTAGAGTATCCAGGGGTATGGCATGGTGTGCGATTCGGAGTCCTCAGATAACTGAAGTTTGGGTCTCGAACTGGTGTTCTAATAGCATTCTGTACAATCTTTCTCGCTCTCTTGAACATAGGGGTACTTGTTTTACGAAGACTCTTTAACCTCTGACCAACAGGTACATCCTCATCACTTACATCATCTTCAAATTCATATATGCTTTTTCTTGGTTCTACATGCAATGCAGATGGCATCCGACAAGTTTCTTCAACAAGGTCAATTCCTAAGGGATCATGAGGGTCACAGTGTAGTGGTACAACTTCAGGAGAGCCTCTAGAAATAGGAGATACATTACATTCATCTATGCTTTCATCTACAATATCTGGGTTTTGAGGAGTGGTGCTACTGGTGTCCCCACCTTCTTTGATGGCATTTACACAATTTGAAGAGTCCTGAAGTCTCCTTTTCTTATTAGGTGGGACCCCAATGGAACACTTTGAAACTCTCTTTCCTACTACCGTACGTTTAATAATTATCTTAAGCTCTGAGTCTTTGTTAATTTTTACAGTATGTTGTGGTGATACCACTTCTGAAGTGAGTAATTTATCAGCCTGTTCAGGGTCTGGAGCTGCCTGCACATAACCTGACTGTTTAACATTTGCAGATAAGGATACGTTTTCAGCTGAAGCTGACTTATGCTGTGAGTTAAAAGACTTTTTGGGAGGCCGCCCACGAAGCTTTTTAGGAGTCTCATTAAATAGTGTGGCAGTCTTTGCTTCACGGTGACCAAATTTCCCTTCAACCTCCTGGTTATATGCAGTAGCACTTTTTACAACAGAAGATTCTTCATAATGAAAGTCAGCAGATGATGGAATACTATTAGAGTATAAACATTCTCTATCTAACATAGAAATACCAACTTTTTTAACCTCTTTCAGTTTGGGTGCACTAGGTTGAGTTTTTAAAGCAAAACTAATTGCATTCTTCCTAGGACGTCCCCTACGTCTCTTGTTATAAGACTGAAGTGGAACATCTGCTTGTCCCTCAGGTTGTTGCTGCACTGCCTTAGCTTTATGTGAAATATACTGATCTGCTTGGGACAGTGGAGGCACAACTGGTAAAGCTTTGGCAGATGGAGTTAGGGTTTCTGAATCAAAGAATTCTGCATAGGAGACATTAGCACATGTTCGTCTACTCCCTCTTCGGATAACCTGTGTTGGGGGTTCCACTTCAGGTTTAGCAGGAATAACATCAGCTTTTTTAGTTCTGCATGCAAATGACTTATCATATGAAGCACTTTCTTTTGACTGAAATCCTTTGGCTACCTTCAAATTTTTCCTTGGAGCATTTGAAGTAATTTGTGAAGAACGGTTAAGCTGTGTTTTTCTGGAAGATGAGCTTCTTGAACTTCTTGTTGGTCTTCCACGAGTCTTTTTCGGGGACATGACCAAAACTGGGTCATCAGGTGTTGTAGAAGTAACTTCAGAACTGCTATCAGGAGTGAGTTGCTGAAGTGACTGATGCTTTTCTTTAGATATCTTTGGAAGTAAGTCCTCATTAAAAGCTTTGCGAGCTCCTTTTGTTGGTACTTTCAAGACCAATTTTGGTATTTCTTGGTCACCACGATCAAAGGAATTTTCATATACATCAGATTCTAGATGGTTAAATTGGTGTGGCTCAACCTCTAGACTGGACTTCATACTTTTACCTTCACTACAAGCCTCCAGAGGAGAGTTAACATGCTGATCTGTAGGGTCTGTCCTTGGTGACAAATTGCTTTGAGATGCTACACACTGATCAGAAACTTCATCCGATTGTGGAAATAAAAGTGGTTCTTGCACTGGCTCATGTGATGATGATACAGGTTTCTGTGCATTTAATTCCTCCAGAGAGACAGGATCTTGTCGAATGGTAGAGCCTGGATTTTCTTCCGGAGAAACTTCCATGCCTTCATCTCTCTGAGGTGGAGACTTTGGGAAAACATGTCCGTCAGAAGCCAATTCCTGCTCTAGAATTTTCTCATTTTCACATCTTAGATTGTCTGAAATAATGCTCTCCTTTTCAGGTCCAAAACTGTCTTTTGAATCTTTGGCACAGGAAACAATGGGAGATTTTACCAGTGAGTCAATTTCAGTGGCAGGTGGTTGGATTTCCTCATCCTCTGAGGAGTCTATGTCCGAGGATCGAGGGGGAGAAAATGGGGGTGGGGAATTGCCAGAAAACTGAGATGCATCAGTAGCTTGGCTGGATGAACTGCTTCTTCGTCCTATGATCCTTGAGCCATGGACATTCTGTTCTGAATCAACATCACTATCATCTTCCACTGGCATGAAATTACCTTTGGAAGAATGAAATGGTAAAGATGATACAGTTACATCACAAGCACTGAGTTGTTCCAATAACTGTTTCTCTACATTGGACTCAGCTTTCTTACAAGCTTTGTCATGAGCATCTTTATGAGCTCTATCTTCAAGTACATCTAGGAGGCTTTGATCTTTTGAGCTGCCAGCCATGACTTTAAGAATTGACAAAGTTTCACCTAAACGGTCAGAGGGAATACTTTTGTCTGCTGGTGAATTCCTACCTTTCCTATTATGAGAATCTTTTAAAATATACTCTTCTTTTAATGACACAATATCAACTTCACTAGTGGCATTATCATCTTCAAATTTTGATGTAAAGGTTTTCTTAAATCCTCGACTAAACTGACGTTCTCCATCTTGACCCTGGTGAATGTTGCGTAGATCACTAAGTTGAGTTTCAGAAAGGCTTACATCAAAGTTTGGTTCCTTGAGCCCATGTGAATGCTGTTTTACAGCTAATTCTGACTCCTCTCTTGCAGAAGCTGGGGCATCTTCCATAACACTGGAAGAATCATCCACTCCTATCACACTAAGAGGTGTACTTACATCAGCACGCTGGTGGTCAACTGAACCACGATTAACCCTCATAAGAAATTTGCCAAGCTTCCCAGCTTGTTCAGGACGAGCTCCATCACTCTGTTCTTCAACTAAGTTCTGAGCATGTCCTGATGAAAAGTCTAATTCATCTTCCTGACAGCCTGATTCTAAAATACTACAGCCACTGGTTCCAATATTACTTACAGTATCTACCATACTATTAATACTATTTGTAACTGAAGTTTCTGCTGAAGTACAAATGACTGTTTTATTATTGATGATATTTGTGCTGTTCTCCAAAGAAAGACTACTGCTACTGCTTGTAGTAATGATGCTGGCATCAACAACCCTTGTCAAACCAGAAATATTGGCAACAGGTGACTCTGATGCAGGTTGGGCAATTGCACATAATGGACTCTGAGCTGGTGCATCAATTACCTGTGGACTATCTTCATGAAAAGTGGACATGTTGGGAGCTGATGCTTTAGATTTCCCATCAGTTAAAAGTTTTTGTGAAGAAACGTGATGCTGTAATGATTTACCTAACCCTTCTAAACTTGAATTTTCTGATACTGAGGGAATACTGCTAGGCCCTGATGGCACAGACTCAGAAAGAGGAGGAATGTTAATCTCTGGCTGTGGGAATACAGGATCTGGTGCATCATCTACAACGTTGATAGGACTATCATCAGGTGAATTTTCCTGACATTGCTTCTGCTCTTTCTCCAAATCTTTCTTAACAACAATGTCAGAATTCTGCTGTCTATGTCCTTCTGATACACCATGAGGTTGCTGATAGAACTGTGAAGGTGCATAATCTGGTGGATGTATTTCCACATGTTCCCTCACAGGAGCTCGCGGAAAGCGTGCTCTAAGTAGATACTGATTCATGTGCGGATGATAAAGAGGATTGAGACTTTGAGGAGCTCTAAGATGATTAACTATCTGACTGGGCATTCCTGACCACCTTGTCATCTCTGATGGTACAGGCCTACCTAAATGAGCTAGCAACCTCATTTGGCGGCGCATTTCTCTAAGTTCTGGAGTGAAGTGTCTCCAATAATGATGGCTTTCATCATCCTTGCTAATGTTTTGTACTGTGGAATCTTCTTTTAAAGCTAAATGAGACCTAGCAGATGACTGTGTTACACAAGAACCAGAATGCTGATGACTAACTTCTGTATTGGCTAAAAGAGGTGGAGGTCCTGACTTTGTTGGTGGTAACACAGATGCTTGTATGAAGGAATGGTCCTTGTATAACTGATGCTCACTAACTCTACCTCCCATGTCTGGCCTGTGCTTCAGCGTGGGATAAAGCTGGTAGCTCATGATACGTGGAGGCAAGGAAGTGACACCTGGCACACTTGGAGGTGCCATTGATGGCATTCCCCTATCCCCAGGAGGAGGGCTTGCAGTACTAGTTTTGGTCACTACAGGACTTGGGGTTATTCTCAAACATGGAACAACTTGTGATGGAGGAGTGGATGTTCCTTGATACTGCACCTCTGAATCTACAGAATCTTCTGATGTTATTGTAAAAGATCTCTTGCGTAAAGGCCAGATGCGTTCATCTCGTACTGATACTTCCTGAACTGGTATAGGAAGAGGAAATGTATAAGGATGAGACATATGTTGTGATGAAGAGTCATGAACAGGCTCCCCATCAGAATGCACAGGAACACTAGACTTCTTTATGAGACTGTCTTGAAGAACAGCAGACAGACTGCTGGTACCTTTCTGAATTACTAATGATAAAGGAGACGTCTGCTGTGTCTGTGGGTCTAAATATGAAGATGTTGGCATCCTAAAATTGTTGACTGGAGAACTTTCTCCCGACCAATCTGCTCTGCTCTTTGAACTGCTTGACAGTGATGGAGACTCCCTAATCCTTCTAATGTGGCCAACTGGAGTTGGAGGTGGTCGAGCCTCTAAATCACTGCCAGATGATAATCTATTAGACAGTGGATGCTGTAATTCGACTCCAATTGATCCAAGGGAATCAACAGATCGAGTGTCATGGTCTGATACTGGGCTAGGACCAACTGCATCAGATTGTGAACCAGATGTAACTTGTCTAGCCTGTGTAACAAGAATGGTAGGGGGAACTGATACTCCCATTCTCATTGCTGACAAACCAGAATGTTCAAAAGCTCCAGGGCGAGGTATCAACACAGATGAGGGGTTGCTAGAGCTAGATGCAGATGGATAAGCTTCAAACCTATTAGGTTGTGGATCTGACGAAAAACCTGGACTACTACTTCCAAGAGATTCCCTCTCCATGTCCCCCTGGTCAGATTTTGGGATATTACTGGATGCTTTGGAGTTCCTCTCTAGATCACAATCATCAGAAAAATGTGCAGCACCCATTGTGGATGAAAGTAATTGCTTTTTGAAATGTGATCTCTTATGCGAAGTCTGCTGCTGTGAGCAACGCTCTACTGGTGTACTCATTGTGGTTACTCTCTGTATATTTTTCTCTGACTCTTGTGCCACAGATGAGTATGCAAGGTTGCAGTGTGACATTTGAGGTACTTCACTTGGAGGCAACTGGTGATGCCCCTTTTCAACCATTACCTTTGCTTGATGATTCAGATCCATAAGCTTTGACCCATGTTCTTGGAAAGCAGAGTCTGCATGAGCATCAACAGATATAGGAATAGATTTACAAGTAGAAACAGATATGGGTGGCCTTAAGAAACCTTCAAGTGATGTCTGGGCAACAGTAGCAGATGGAACTACAGGTAAATTTGACAGTGATGAAACACTAAAAGCTGGAAGTGCATAATCTACAGATTTAGAAGACACTGATTGCCCTTCTTTAGGTGAAAACACATTAGGTGGTGTGATTTTTGATGAAGCATGAGGAACACCTCCATATGTAACTGATGTTGTAGCTTTTAAGGAACTTGATGATGAAGACACCATAACAGAGGGAGCAATCACTGACACAGCTGGAGATACTGCATTCCTTGGCAGCAATGGTGAGCTAACAATCACGCACTGCTGTGACGAAATAAGTGAAGCCAGAGTTTGTGGCCTCTCTAATAAATGCTTTCCTTGTGAAACTGTATCTATAGAGGCATTCTTTGGTGACAGTGATGTCACAGATACCTGGGATGACAAAGGTATCAAAGTCTCTCCAGAAGACACTGGTGACAAAAAATTTGCTGTGGTTTTAGAAGAGGAAGGCCTTATGTGAGATGAAGCAGTCATACAGCTTGTAAGGGATGTCATCGTCACACAGCTCGTAAGAGATGTTACTGTCACACAAGATACAGATGATACAGGTGTAGCAGAACTCGTAAATACTGGTGAAAAAGATTTTGCATACGACACAGGAGTACTAGATGTCACTGGTGTGCAAGATCTTTCATAGGACACAGGTATGACACGACTTGTATTTGTTATCAGAGATAAAGAATTCACAAGTGCTGATGGTGTCTCACCAAGAGCAGATGATACAGGTGTCCCCCTTACAGGAGAAACTGGTGCCCCAGAGATTTCCGGCAAGTCTATTTGTGCAGTATCTGTAGACACTTCTTGTGTCACTGTTTCTACAGGCAATGTATAGGCAGTGACACCTGTGGAAATTACTGGTAATGTGGCACCTGATGCAGACACAGACGTCACAGCAGCACATTCAGCTAATGAACAATTAGCAGTCAATGAGGTTACAACTGCTGGTGATGAAGTACAAGGCGAAGTTTCACCTGAAGATACATTTGCAACAGCATCCACTGGAAACACACGTGAACTGACATTAGCTCCAGAAACTGGAGAAAGGGGTTCTATGGAAGATGCTGGAATAATATTTGCAGCTGAAGTACATAATGTCGTTCCCAATGATGGTATGGATGTTATAATATTCACTGTAGATGCATGGGTAGCTGAAGCTCCCACAGATGAATAAATCACCCCTTTTAATGAAGATTCTTTTTCCAAGTTCAAGATTTCAGGTACACTAGTAGAAACTGAAACTGACTGTAACGTAACTTCTGCTGAAGGAACCGACATACTTGATGATGCCACAGAAGTTTCCTTTGTGACAGAATTGCCAGTGAGGAACTGATTAGTTGCCGAGAAACCTGGACTTTCCCATGATCTTGAGATGTGATCCAGTTCACTTGTTCCACTCAATAAACCCTGCAAAACAGGTGATGAGTATGAAGTTATTACTTCATGCTCAGAGTCTCCAACATGTGACAAACATTTGACATTATCTGTTACTGACTCTGTAATTCTCTCAGAATTTCTATTCTCAGCTCTTTTTTCCACTTCCTTTGCCTGAGAACTATAGTCATCATTCCCCTCAACATCTTTGCTTTTCTCCTCAATACCTTTCTTCTCACTGTCTTGTTCATTTTCTGCATCTTCTTGCATTTGCTGTTCAAGCATTTTTTCAATGGCCATAAGCACTGGTGGTAACTGTGAAGGCTGGTTCATACTTGTGCTCTCTTCCTGTTCATCAACAGTTGTTTCATGATTTTGTACAGTTGGATTTGTGCTTGCAATGTTATAGTTCACAACTTCCACCAGTGGAGGATGCAAAGACTGTTCATCACAAGGTTTAGAGCTGGCTGCGACTGCTAAGCTATTCTGCTCATGACTAAGATTACTACCGTCTTCTGTACTGACTGATGTATCCTGGGAACATATGGTCTCTGTTTGTTTACCAAGAGGTATGCAGAAGTCCTGATTACTAAATTCATCTACGATCTCTGCTAACATTTTATTTGTTGGCTTGTCCACCTTCACAGGGTCTTCATCTGTATCTAGCAGAGATGACTGAAAAGCCTGCTGAACCATATCTAAAGTTCCTTCAGCTTCCCTACTTCCACTCCCTGTATAATTAACACTGTCCATTGAGATTCCAGATGCTGCTTGGTATAGGTCACATGTGGAAGCAGACTGTACCTCAGTTGTACTCTCAATATTGTTTTCTGTGGAAGTGATGGGTACAGTATACTGAAGACCCTGAATATTTGTTTCACCAACACTAGGTTCTATGGGACCCACTGAACCATGTGTGAAAGTAGTAGTGATTTCTTGTACTGCAGGAGTAGCATCAGGAAGTAATTTAGTGTTGGTACATGAGTTTATTTCACCAAGATCTGTGGCTGACACTGCACTCATGCTCTGACTTGACTGAGTATCTACCTGAGAGACTACGGCTCCTATCACAAGAGGTAAAGAGAGTGGCTGACCTGATAAAGTTGTAGGAACTACTTGTGGAATACTGATTTGAACTGGACCAGGCATCAGGATTACTTGGGGCAAACCAGTGACGTCTTGACTACCGTCCATAGGAAATGAAGCCTGAGGGACAGTAAGACTGCCCTGCACACCATTTAGAATAGAACCTGATGGCAACTGTGGGAAAACACCTGAGAACAATACAGGTGCAGCCTCAGCTTGAGGATTGATGTCCTGGATTGCATCCTGATTACTATTCAATGAAGCAGACTGGACCTGAAGCAAATTTGAGGATGAAGCTTGATTTTGATGAGACTGAGGCTGGGAGATGTTAGCAGAATAAACAGAATCAGGTAATTTCACACAAGATGGCGCTGACTTGGTAGATGGTTCTCTACGATTAGGTCTAGACAACAAGGTTGCTTTCAAAATACTTTCAGATTTAGTTACCGAGGTAGTAGTATTTGGTATCTGTGTAGTTAGGGATGTTATTTGTGTTGTTTGTGCAACTGTACAGAATGTTATACCAATATTTGGAGAGACACTACTCATACAAGGAATTTCACTAGAGGTACTTAAAGAACAAGCATCACTAGAAGATAAACCAGAATTAACAATGGTGTTGACATCAATGGATTGAGAAACAGGAGCCAGGTCTGCCCACAACGATGAACTGGACTTTGGCACAATATCCACCGGAGCAGTAACAACAGTTGATGCAGGTACAGTCTTATGAAAACTATCCAAGTGTCTCATTTGTTCATTACTACCACTTAAAACACTAATGGTATTTATCTGTGATGATGGCAAACTGATAGACACTGTCATAGTTACTGCTGGTGTTGTGACGGTTGAATGTGTCATCACAGGCACTTGATCTATTGGGATGCTCTGAGAATCCACACCTAAAACTATCTGAGAATGTGAGCGTGGACTTGAGTGAGAAGTACCTACAGATATCTGTGAATGAGGCATTGGACTTAAATGGGAACCAATACCACTTGAAATCTGAGAATGAGACACTGGGCTAGGAAGGGAAGAGGCTGATGCTGAATTTTGTGAATGCAGAATGGAATTAGGATTAGAAGCAACACCAGCTGGCCTTTGTGAATGCAGAACTGGACTTGGATGGGAAACAATATCTACAGACATGTGTGACTGAGGCACTGGACTGTGAAGAGAATCAACATCTACAGACACCTGTGAATGAGACACTGAGACAGGATCAGAACCAACACCAGCAGACATCTGGGACTGAGGCACTGGCCTGGAATGAGAAGCAACACCTACAGACATCTGAGAATGAGGCAATGGACTGTGATCAGATCCAGCACTGACAGCCATTAGGGAATGAAGCACTGGGCTGGGATGAGTACCAGCACATGCAGATGTTTGAGACACTGGACTATGATGAGCACTATCACCTCCACACATCTGTGACTGAGGCACTGGGCTGGGATGGGTACCAGCACCTGTAGTCGTCTGGGACTGAGACAAGGAGCTTAGATGAGAACAAGCCCCAGTAGACACTTGAGTAAGGGAAACTGGGCTAGGTTGAGAACCAATGCCTATAGATATCTGGGCAGAAGGCACTGGGCTGGGATGAGATCCAGTACTATCAGAAAGCTGAGGATGAGGAACTGGGCTGGAATGAGAACTAGAACCTGCAGACATCTGAGGATGAGGTACTGGGCTGAGATGTGAGCTAGTTCCTAAAGATATCTGTGTATTAGGCACTGGACTGGAATCAGAACCAGCACCTGCAGATATCTGGGAATGAGGCATTGGACTGGGATGAGAAATAGTACCTCCAGATACCTTTGAATGAAGCACCGGACTGGGATGACAACTTGAGCCTACAGATAAGTGAGTATGAAGCATTGGGCTTTGATGAGAAACACTACCAACAGAAATTTCAGAATGGGCCATTGGACTAGGATGGGAACTAGTGTTTGCTGGCAAACAGGATTGAGACACCGGACTACGAAGAGAACCAGCGCTTGCAGACACCCGGGAACGATGCATTGGGCTATGATGAGAACCAGCAACTGCAGGCATCTGGGAATGATGCCCAGGGCTATGATGTGACCCTGCACTTTCAGAAATCTGAGACTGATGTACTGGGCTAAGATAAGAGCTAGCACCTGCAGACACCTGGGAATGTGGCACTGGGCTAGGGTGAGAACTTTTGTCTGTAGAAATCTGGGAATGCAAAACTGGACTAGAATGAGATCCAACTTCCGTAGATACAAGTGGATGTTGCGGAGGACTTAAGATACTCTTTTCAGCTGGTGCCTGAGGAAATTTATTAGGAAGGAGAGTTGAAGTAAGTGAAGCAAATGGCTTGATATCTGAATCATGGTCCCTAGGAGAGAATATGGAATGGGATGAAGCTGTAGTGCCAATACTGGAAGCACTGCATACAGGAACACTGGAAATGCTTATCATGGAGGCACTTGGATACTCAACACTATCTGAGACAGAAACAGATGCGCCCGAATCAACAGGTGATGTTAAACTGAAGATGGATGTATTCTCATCATATGACTGAGATGTAACCGTAGATGTTTTAGTATTTATTGAGGCTGTTGTGCTAACTACACTGGAGGTAAATACAGAATCCACTGTCTCGGAACTACTAGATACAGTGTGTGGAGGTACAACTGGGCAAGGAGTCTGAGATATATGCACAGGAGTTTGTGGCATTGGGCTCATTACTGGCCCTGGCACTGAAGGCAGAACAGGCATTGGGCTGTACTCTCCTCCATCATAACCTATATCATTGAGTGGACTCATTAATGAATCAGAACTTCTAGGAGTATGAGGTGTCTCACTAAACTGCAATGAAGCTTGAGGTTGATGGGGTGTTAATGGATCTTGCTGAGGTGTTGATGAAGTTTGTAGAGGTGTTAAAGGAGGTTGTAATGGTGTGAATGGATTCTGTAAAGGAGTCTGTATTGGTGTTAAAGGAGTTGGAAGTGGTGTCAATGAAGCTAAAGGCGTTAGAGGGGTGTGTGGCTGACTTACATTTATCACAGTGTGAGAGCTGTGTACTGGAGTCTGAGAACTCTGTACTGTTTGGGGAATATGATGAGGTGTTTGAGGAGTGTGTGTTGGTGTTTGTGGGGTGTGAACATTTGGTGTGAAAGGCATGTAAAGAGGAGACTGATGCACATAAGACTGAGACAAGTATGATGGAGTTTGGGGTAACGGGCTTATTAGTGGGCCAGGAGCTGAAGGTAAAGTTGGAAGAGGACTGAGTGCATTATGTTCACTATTTTCTGCTCCAAAGTGGCTGGGTGTCTGTGGCATTGGACTAACAAGAGGCTCTACTGATGGGTACACAGGCATTGGACTCAACATTGGATGATGAGGAAAATCATTGACCTCAGAATATTCAGGCACTGGAGGGATTGGACTTTTGGCTGGCTCCTGAGCAGTTGGTCTTGTAATACTTCCTGAAGTTGTGGGAAGCTGTGCTGGTGGCATCTGAGACAAGTGGGCTGGCGTTTGTGGCATTGGACTCATTATGGGGCGAACAGAAAAATGCTCAGCAGCCTCCCGAAGACTGCCTGACTGACTTACTTGGGATGCTGATAGTGGATGATCTTCACCGTCCGTCATTCCAAGAGGAGTAGCAGGCATAGGACTAAGCAAAGTTCCAGTCATTGAAAAGTTCTCTCCTACACTGTGTGTTGGAGTATTGGCAAGTGGACTGATCATGGGTCCCAATGAGGAAGGAAGCACTGGCATGAGACTAACATGACATGGAGATGTTACTCGTACCGGAGTGGGAGGGATAGGACTCATCATCGGCCCAGGAGCAGAGGGCAATACAAAAGAGGAACTGGATGGAGTTATAGATCCTGAAAGACTCACAGACGGTTCTACTGGACTGAGAGGTTGTAAGTGCAAACTCATTTCCTCTTGTGACTGATGATAAGGAGTCGGAGCCATGGGACTCATTGGAGGCTGAATTTTATCTATTGTGGGGAGGGAACAGGCATTGCTGTCTGAAACATGGCATAGATCATCTCTGTGGGCTGCTGGGGTGCAAGGCATAGGACTCATAAGAGGTAATGATGTATCCATCACAGGAAGATCTATGTCATCTTCATACCTCTGTGTTAATCTATCATTATCTGGTGACTTCTTTGACTCCAATTTCCCCTTTACACTCTTTGAATGTTGAAAAGATTTCCTGTAATTTGACTGTTCTTTATGACCTCTGATACCAGTAGTTTCATTCAAGCTGCTAACTTTACCTTTACAGAAGCTAGATTCTAAACTAGGTATGGACTTCATAGTTTTCTGTTCTTGTGAAGACTTCTGTTGTAAAGTTAGTCTGTCCCTATAAGGCCCAGTAAATCTCTCTTGTTGAAAAGATCTTCGGCACCCAGATGATTTAGACTGATTTCCAAGCGTATATCGATTTTCTGACTGTGAATGAGTTTGGTTAAACTGCTGAAAATGAGATCTGTTTCTTGGTGGAGACAAAAAGCGATTCTCAGGCTTATGAGATCTTCTTTCTGCTGGATGAGGGACGCCACTATTAGAAGATGATTTCACAGAGGATGGCACACCCCTTCCACCATGGGAGTATTGACTTGAGTGATGAGAATGTGTTCCAGTACCATGCAGTAATTGTGCTCTCTCCTCTTGACCAGACTGAAACTTATTTCCTGGTGAAGTCTGAGGCTGGTTTTCTTGAGATGGAAGATGACTTTCTGGCAAACAATGTGGCTGGTAACCTGGTGAGGCCTGAAGTCTGTTTCCTGGCGATGACTGTGCTATGTTTCTTGGTGAAGGCTGTGGCCGATTTCTTGGTGAAGAATATGGCTTGTTTCCTGCTAATGATGGATTAATCTTTCTATCAAGCTGTTGCTGACTTCCTTGATTAGCCCTAGAGGCTGAATATAACTGAGATCGGTTTCTTGGTAGAGACTGGGAGCGACTTTCTGCAAGTTTCTTCCTGTTTGGTGAATGATGGTGGCTACTGGGTTGAGATGAGGACCGAACACTATCAGTCTTTATACTTTGGTTATTCATTCTAGAAGGATGTGATAATGGCCTGTTTCCTACTAAAGAATGGCCTTCCTCCAGTCTCATTGTACGAAACTGTGATCTGCCTGCTGTTCGCACATTATCAGAATTACATGACGATGACTGTGGAGATACTGGCACTATAGCTGACTTTCTAACTTCATCTCTAAAGGGATTTCTATTACCTCGTTCAGAACGGTGGGTTGGTATGGCAGGTCTTGAATTATGCTGAACTCTGGAACTTGCTCTTGTACTATGTGATGCTTGTATGTCATAACCAGTATCATTAGCAACTGTAGTTGGTGGTTGATTGTTCAGTGTATCAGAGACATGTTCTAATTTTTGTGGAATACTTTTTCTAAAAGATTCATCTCTCTGTACTGGCTGCTCTAATCTCCTGTGAGATAGTGTTTTTCTCTCCCGGTTCTTCGTTCTAAACTGAGACCTGACTTGAGCATCACTTTCCATTGTATCCCTCATATCACTTCTATATTCTGCATGCTTTGAAGTATTATCTTTCAACTGATTACGCTGGCTTACACTTCCGCCATATGCATTAAACTGGGATACATTGACGGATTTAAAACTTTCCTTTGGCTTATTTGCATTTCTGGACTTTTCATTTTCCCTTTGGTTTGTGTCACTAGATGGCATCTTTTTCTTATGACTGCTTAAAGTGTCTCTTTCACTCAAACCACTTCTCTCTCTCTCCATATCATGCTGAGAAATAAAAGGATTAATATTCTTATTGTCAAGATTAGACTGTTCCTCAAGGAGCACCTTTGAAGAAAACACTTTGTTCCTTGATATCTCCAAAGGAGAATGCTGATCCCCTACAGGAGACACAGATTGTATTGATGCTTGCTCCAATCTACTTGAGTGTAACTCTGGTGGCTGAGAAGTGTAATGAGACACTGTTAACAAAGAACCACTTGAAAAGTCTGCAGCCTGTGGAAATCTGCACGATCCTGACGGTGACTCTTTGTCTGAAGTATGGGGAGTAGATGTTGAGGACCCACCCCCAGGTGTTCTGGGTCGTTCTAGTGGTGTATGAGGCATAAAATCAAGATCAAATACAGATTCAAAATGCTGGTAACTAATTCTACGGGATTCTTTGCTTGGCTCACTGGATAGAATATCTTGTACTTCCTGACTACCACCTGGGGTTACAGGCCTCTCAGGAGGGCTGTTCATGTAACCTGAAAAGAAATGATCAGGTGTATGCTTTTTACTCTCTATCTGCAGCACATCTTTGGGAGGAGTGTGAAACTGTTGATCTCCCCCAACTTCCCGGCCAGGAGTCTGAGGACGATCTGGGGTATCATTTTCATAATCAAAGTCAGAGCTATCATCTGCAGGTTCCAAAGCTGGAGGTTTCACTACTTCTAATAATGATTCTGGAGGGGACTGAGGTGAGAAGGGGCCAAACAATCTTTCAATCTTTTTTAAAGATTTCTTCTTAGAGCCAAAATTTCCTTCAGGTGCCTGACTTGTGTCACTAGATGATGGAGAAGGTTTGGTTATATCCTGTTTGGATGTGGAATTCTTTGTTTCATTCTTTCTTGTATCTGGGCTTAAAACTGCTTCTTGTGTAGGCCAAGATTCCTTGTGTGGACTTCCTGGAGTTGGGGGACAATCATAATATTCATACCACGCTGAGTGTTTCACATCAGGCCCTCTCTTCTGCAGTGATGAGAGCTGCGTCCTTTTATCTAACTGAAATACACTGGAAGAGCTAGTTTGTGAGGGTTTAGATACTATAGGTGTTGAGGAAACTGGACTTGGGGATCGATCAGGCACTCGTATAAAACTTCCAGGTGTCTGGGGAGTATGATCATAGTCAACATCAAAGGGATATGATATTTCTGTACTATCTGCACGAGAACTTCGCCTTGACTGAGCATCTTGAACATCTTCCTCTCTCTCAGGTGCTCTTACAGGACTTTTACATTCACTATCCCTTACAGGTGAAGGATGTTTTGACCTTAAAGGAGAATGATGTTTTGACTTGGATCTGTTCTGCTTGCTCAAAGAAGTACTTCTGGGCTGAAGAGCTGAACTGATATTACTTACCTGATTTTGTCCGAACTTCAATTCAGAAGCCATTAGTTCATGCTCTGTTTTAGATCTGAAAAAGAGAAAAAAATGTTTTATTTCTCAAGCTTTTAAAATGTAGAGTATCACTAGTATTTCCTTATATCTAAATAATTTCAATCATCTGTCATGTACTCTTCAATTACTAATACTTAGCAAACTAGAAGGCATAAATCTACCATGGAAACAGGAATGTGTGAGAAATGTTGATTAGTCAACATGAAGAAATTTCTTTTATACAACCTTTTTCTAACAGTTATTTCTGAAGACACAACCTTATCAGCATCATGACAAACAACTAATGAGAGCATAAAATCCTTCAACAGAAGGTTCAAAACCTACTTCAAAACAGAAATAGCAGATTTTCTAGCAAATTTGACTGTCACTTCTGATTTTATTCTATGGTGTACCCGAATGGGTCAACTGAGGACAATTTTTTTCACAACTACTCACTTCTTTTTTTTCTGAGGTAGCCAACAAGGATAAGGCAAAAATGTGATTGACTTATTACCATCTCAAATTCAGAAAATAAGAGCTTGAGAAACAGAAAATAGTTGATATCGTAGTTCTTGACATGTGCTAATTCTTTAAAGTGAAAAATGACAGAAAAAGTGGAAAATGATAAGAGGAAGGGAATGCTTTACTGTTCAAGGAGAGGAGATAGTATAATTCTCAAACCTTGTGTAGATGGTCCCCACACAAAACCTAAGGTAAGTAAACACCAGTTAGCTGCCACAGACCCAGGTCATAGTGGCTGTGACATATACAGAATGCATGGAAGCAATGATTGAAACAGTATCTCTAGAACAAAGACAACATCACAGCAGAAAAGAATGGGTGATGAGGAGTGCTAGAAAGAAGGTTAGCTAAACAGAAGGATTTTGTTTCCAGTCTAGCTAAGAGAATGGAGAAAGAAAAGCTACCCAGGAAATGTAGGCAACACTACGTACTGCAGTGAATATGACCTTCACAGACAATCAAATGTTCCTTGAAAAGCTGAGTGAATGTAGAATGTACTGGCAATTTTGATGGGAGATTGGGTACTACTAATGGGAGATTTTACTACAAATAAGGGTACTTGGCAGTCATGGGTATGAATTTTCAATGTGTGTGTGGACGATGGTGAGATGCCTGAAGATTGGTGGAAAGCCTGTATACTGTATAAAGGCAAGGGGAATAGAGTGAATGTTAGAATCACAGAGGTATATGTTTGTTGAATGTATCTAGTATTTGTATGGGAGAGTGGCAAGTGAGAGAGGTGATGGAATACAATGAGAATCAGACTGGGGAGGAACAATGTGGTTTCAAGAGGCAGATGATGCTTTGAAGATTGTATGTGAGAAATACTCAAAGAAACAGGATTTGTGTGTGGCAATTACTGATCTAGAGAAAGCATAAGATAGGGATGAAAAAGATGCTTTGTGGAAGGTGTTATGAATAAATGGTGAGGGAGAAAAAGTAGTAGAAGCAGTAAGGAATATTGAAAAAGTAGTAGAAGCAGTGAGGAATATTTATGAGAGCAAGACAAGTGTGCAAGTAGGCTGAGAGGAGAGGTTTCAGGTGAAAGTGAGCTTGCAGAACAGTGTGTATTGTCATTATGGCCCTTCATTTTGTTTAAGTATCAGGTGTTGACATTAGTGAAAATTAGGGTTTTAGGGCCTGGCAAGGGTTGGAGTGCTTGGAAGGTGAGTTAGTTTCTCTATTGGTGAGACAGTGCTGGTGGTAGATTTGAGTGAGAAACTGCAAAAATTGGTTACTCTGTTTGGAAGACCACTTAAAGACACAGGATTTTGGCTATACATCGTTTGTTACATACCAATCAACATTAACGGATACTGATGAATGTAAGGAGGTTAAAAGTCTCCAATACATTGTAAATGTACAGATTTTCTTTAAATGCTGTACAATTCACACAGACACACACTTACACTTCTGACACATATATCCTCTTTGTTAACCTTTCTTCACTCATTCTCTCCAGATGTCCAAACCATTTGAACACACCCTCATCCACTATCTCAACAACACTCTTTTCCTTGCCACACAACCCGCTTAACCTTTCATTACTTTCTCGATCAAACCACCTTTTGTCCTCAAAGATTTCATTTCCAACAAATCCACCCCTTTTCACACAGCCTCATTTCCAGCCCTTTCCTCACATCCACACACTATTGTTGGGACGACTAATCCTTCAATCATATCGCTTCCATTCGCTGCCATGTCCACTACCAGGTTCTAAAATACTTCACTTCCTCCAATTTTTCTTCATTCAACCTCACATCCAAACTAAACTGTCCAATGAACCCTGATAAACCTAATAACTTTGCTTTTATTACTAGTGACTCTCAAATTCCTCCTTTCACACACTCTTCTAAATTTATTCACCAACTTCTGCAGTTTCTCACTCAAATCTAATAGCAACTCTGTATTATCAGCAAACAACAACTGACTCACTTCCCAGGCACTCTCATCCCCCAGAGATTGCATACTCATTCCACTCTCCAACACTCACATTTACCTCCCTCACCACCCCATCCATCAAAAACTGAACAATCATGGTGACATCACACATCCCTTCCACAGACCAACAAACACTTGGAACCACTCACTCTCTTCTCTTTCTACTCATGTACATGCCTTTAACCCTCGATAAAACTTCTCACTACTTCTAGCATCTTTCCTGACACCATATAACACTTAAGACATTCAAAGCATCTCTATCAACCCTATTATATGCTTTCTCCAGATCCAATGGTGCCACATGCAAATTCATTTGTTTTCTAAGTATTTATCACATTCTTTAATTAAACACCTGATTCACACACCCTCTAAAGCTTCTCAAAACTCACTGCTCCTCCCCAGTCTGATGCTCTGTACATGCCTTCAACTTCTCAATCAATACTCTCCCATAAAACCAACCAGGTATATTCAATATGCTTGTACCTCAGCAGTTTGAAAACTCACATTCATCCTCCTTGCCTTTATTCAATGACACTATACATGCATTAGCCCAATCCCCAGGCACCTAACCATGATCCATATATACGCTGAAAATCTTTACCAACCAATCAACAACACAGTTATCCCCTTTCTTAATAAATTCAACTGCAATACCATCCACTCCCTACTTGCCACATTTCATCTCATGCAAGGCTTTCATTACCTCTTCTCTCATCACCAAACCACCCTCCATGACTCTCACTTTGCATACCAACCCAACTTCTCAAACACCCTACATCTGCAACTCTATCATCAAACACATTGAAAGGTCCTTCAAAATAAACACTCCATCTCTTCCTAACTTCATCACTACCTGTTATCACTTCTCCTTTTGCACTCCTCATCAATGTTTCTAATAGTTTTATACATGGTAAAACAGGAACTTCCATACTTCTAACATGTTAATTCATGACATGACATCATTCTCCATTCACCCACAATATTCATTATACTAATACTCAACAGACTACTCAAAAAACTATGGGTTTTTACCTTAATTTTTTCTGCTTACTCTGTGCCTTCTCCCTTTCCTTTTTGTCCTTTTTGCTGAGTTTTGTACTTGTTCCAGCAACTTCCTTTACAGATGTGCAAGTTAAGTTTTGTACTTGCCCATGCCTACTATTATCTGTAGCTCTGTTAATGCTATCTGTACATTTGGTACTCTCTTTCATCTCTGATTGCTTTTCTGCCCTATTCTTACTCTTAAAACCATCACTGGTTTCTAGTGCATTCCCACTTTCAAAGTCATTAGTGTATGAGGTTGGATGGGGAATTTGTTGGGCTGAAACAGCTCCTGTTCTTCCCTCAGCAGATATTTTTGATGGATGTAAAGATACATCATCTGATTCATTCTGGAAGCTGTCATTAGCATCCATTGGTTCAACTTCAAGATCAATGCCGTCAAAAAGTACCATATCAAATGCTTGCTTTAAAATATCTTCCTTAGCTGAAGTTTCAGTAGTTTTTGATGTAGAAGCTACTGTTCCTGAGACATGACTGTTTGCTTGTGATTTTCTAGACCTACTTGGCACATCTGTATCAGATTCATCAGAAATAGGAGAATACACTGACTGCTCTGAGTTTTGACGCTCTACTGTCTTCATCAATCCAGGAACACCTGCTGAAGTCTCCTCACTACTCTCTTCTGCCACCTGCAGAGGCCCTGTATTATCATATTTGGACATCTTGGATGATACAAATGAGTGTTGAGGGGATGGTAAAGGAGATGGTAAAGGAGGATGGACATTTGGTGAGGTTGCATAACTTCTTCGGCTGACTTTATGAATCTGACTAGGTGTTTCTGGAAAAACAGATGGCTGATTGGTATGTTGCAAGCTTGATGGCTGTTGACTGACATGGGACTGTGACACAACTGATTCATATCTGCCACGCCCCTGAGAATCTGGCAGCCTTTGTATATTCCCATGAGAAACAGCAGTATTATGACTAGGTGATGTTTGCGACACCATCATTAAGGCAGGTGGATGTTGATTCTTTGCAGATGGTACCGACGAGTGTCCAACTTTATAACTTCCAGGCTGCTGCACAGCATAATTTGATGGATGCATGACTTGAGAACTACTGAGACCACTTAATCTTGTATTTGTACCAAATGCTGGCACAAAGGAATTCCCATTACCAGGAACTCTCTGAGACAGCCCAGTGCTTGTTCCTGACATGGCAACTGATACAGGGGACTGAGGAGGCCCCTCCGATAGTGCAACAGTGGTTGAAAGCTCTGGTTGATGAATTACCTTTCTACTCCCTCTGGAAGACTTGTTTTTAACTTGTGAGCGACTGTTACCCTGTGAAGCACTACTGCTAATAATACTAAAACTTTGGGTTTCCCCTGAAGTCATATGAGAAGATATATCCATCAATTTTGGGAGATCAAGTATTGTGTCAAAATTTGTGTCAGAGGGAGCATAGGTTAAAGAATTACCAGGTACATTACTAAGTGATGAAGGCACTGGACCCTGGGAAGAAGTAGAGTAAGGCACAGAGGGTGAGGTAATGTGACGTCTCACGTGAGGCCCATGATGTGAATGGGGGTTATGAAGTGGCAAAGGGGCCTGAGACCCCCTACTTTCACCACCTCTGTTCCTTTTCATTATGTTTTCTCGAATAACATCACGTGTATTCACTGAGGTAGACCTACCACTGTGATCAGTCTGCCGCTGAGGCGCCTCAGTGGCTGCATGTGGGTTACTATGAGATGCTTGTTGCCGTCTACCTCCTCTGCGTAAAATAACATCATTTGCACCATCAAACTGGGGGATCACAAAGTCTTCTTCATCACTGAAGTTACTATCACAATAACTATACTTTACCACTCGTTTACTAGTAACATCTTTAGTTCTTTTAACACTATTAACCCCATGTAAAAGTAATTTCTCAGGGACATTAGCCCTATTAACTGGCATGTGTTCAGTACACTGAGATATTTTGTTACAAGGGTCAACTTTTTCTTGATTATGACAGTCTTGGGTTTTATCCAGTATCACAGCACTCTGTTTTAAGATCTGGGCACTACCTAAAGGCACAAAGGTTTCTCTCACACCAATATTCTTAGTACTAGATGGAGAATTGAAGTAGTGGTCACAATCAGCAGGACCATCGAGCTGAGGCAGGCACAATGCTGGAGATTCCATGTCTTCAACATCCACATCATCTTTCCTAAAGAAAAAGAAAAACATTCGTAAAAAGACATTATCATTTGAAAAGAAAAGACCTCTCCATGCCCTGAGAAACTGGGAAATAATGAAGTTTAAAAAATCAAGTCTTTGAAATAATATTTATCTAAAAGTATCCTACTAAGGAGAACAATTGTTAACCATAAAACTATAACAGCTCACAACACCTAATTAACAAAAGATATCCAAATTAATTCAGCAAATCCCAAAATCTAAATAATTTCAACACTGATAAAAAGTCCAAAACAAACTGAAGGAGGAGACCAGAGTGGAGATGGAAGGATGGGACGAAAAAGATTTTGAGTGCCAAGGCCTAAACATGCTATCCATCTCTAATGCCTGTTCCAATAGGAACTTCCTCAAGGGGGTGGCCATGGCAATAGTCTCCAAAACTAGAGAGCTCCAATGCCACTTCATAGCCTTTAGTGCCTCACCCTTACCAGACCACTGGCAGAGGGCAACTCTAGAACAGTGTTTGCATAGGCTACCTAATGTTCCTACTGACTACCTCTACCTAATGCTTCTACCAAATCCTTCTACCTAATGTTTCTACCTAATGCTCCTGCCTAAATGTTTCTATCTATAACTTCTAGCTACTACCCCTACCACTTTGTGAAAAGGCAGGGGTAGTGCAAAGTACTCACCACAGGAAAATCTAGAGTTACAAAGAATGAGTTCTGCGTATTAAGTGTTGTCAGATGTTACGTACGATAAGGAGAGATTTATGTCTATAGACAAAACGTCAGTAGTCTAAACATGAGGAGGGTGTACGGTAAGCACGTAACAAAGTGAATTGAAGTGATGTGATGTGTTGTATGCAGTTAACCAGGGAAGGTGAAGCAGTGGGGCAACCACAGAGAGATCTGTGAGACCCAGTTGTGAACAGGAAGCTATAGTTTTGGTGCATTACACTTGAAAGAGAGAATGGATGAGAGTGAATACAGCCTTCCTTTGTTCCTGGTGCTACCTCTAAAACAGAGAAATGACAAACAAGTATGAATTTTTTTCATACTTGATCGCTACTTCCCAGCCTAGCAGGGTAGCACCAGGAACTGACAAAGAAAGGCCACATCAGCACACATCTATTCTCTAGCTGTCATGTGTAATGCACCAAAACTACAGCTCCCTATCCAAATCCAGGCCCCACAGACTTTTCCATGGTTTACTCCAAACTCTTCACATGCCCTGGTACAGTCCATTGACAGCATGTTGACCCTAGAATACCACATGCTAAAGTGGTGTTCAAAGCTATGTGTGATGTCTAGAACATAAGCAGGGAAGAGTGACTTGTAATTGTCTGGGAGGTGTAATTTTCATACTCTCCTGCTAATGCTCTCGATATTAACCATCACTACACCATTATAAATACCATTTCAACATATCCAAAGGCTCCCCAAGCCAATGATGCAAATACCATAATGAAGACAATGAGCACTTACTATTCAATTGCTCTGCACACAGATGCTCACACATAGTTAATACAGACAGCATATATGAATTTAAAGTCAGTATAATACTAGAGAATGTTCAAGAGATGAGGCCCCCACAAGTGTAATCTCCCTCCCCATACAGGACAAGTAGGTAACTAAATCATAAAATTTTATGACCTGTGGTCTCAACTGGCAGACATGGCCAACTTCCTGTGTGCTGCAGGAGCCTCATTAGCATAGAAGGAGCTCCTGGATTAGGGGGAAAGTATATATAATACCTTACTATACACCTTACTATCATTCTATATCAGATAAAATAATATCAGCAAGAAAGTTACATGACAATTACTTACACAATAGAATGGTCCCTAAGTAATTCATTTTGGTCCTCTCTATTTTCCACATCTTTTTCAGCAGGAAGTATGGAATCCCAGATACACTGAGTCATTTCCCTTGTTTCTTCATCGTCACTCTCATCCTTGACATCAGCATCTTGCTCATGAGCTGGATTCTGACTCGTGTTTCCTCCAGAATGACCTGTGATGGTATCATACCAATATCTATGTTAACAAGATGAAAAACTGTATACTAATCAGTAACTCTTTTATATCAGGGGTATGAAGACAGACAAGAATGGATGAAAAAAGTTGCTTGGATAACACATGGAAATTTTTCCTCCACTGTTATTTCATGCGAATGATCAAGCAGTTGATTCTGTGTCTAGAAGGCTATACCTAGTACCTAGAATGTCAGTGGCAGTGCAGCACAGCATGAATTTAATGACTCGTTTGCTCAACTTCTTAAACAAAGACTTTGAATGCATAAGGCTCTCCAAGGATAGTATACAGTTACCAATCTAGTTAAAAACATAAAGGAATGGAAAGAGCAACAGACCACTGAGTCTTTTTCTAAGCTATTTGTGATAGTGGAACAGACCAAAAACACAGACTGGAGTAGGAAGGTAGACAAACAAAGCAGAAAACCAGCTTGCTTTATCTAAAACCAGGAAGGTGCAAAATAGTGTCGGTTACAAACTTGAAGTGAAGTATTTGTAAAGTCTACACTTTAACATATCGATGGTACTGCTTTCAACTATTCCTGCAGATAAATTATTCCCTAAGTTAATAATTATGTTTATAAAAAATGCTTCATTTAAAATAAAATATATACCCATCACCTAGTTGAAGTATAACATTTGCCTATGAGCTTAATCCACTACTACTAGTGACTGTACCAAGTCTAACATCAAACAGCTGCTTACATGAACACTCTTAAAGCTTTTGATAATTTTGAATACTGTATCAAATCAACTCTCAACCTTATCTTTTCAAGTCAAATAACTTTAAGTTGTCTAGCCACCTCTCACAGGATTTGTCTCTCACTCTTAGAATTATCTTGGAATGTCACAACTAGTAGGCCTTCTGTTCTGTCAACATCTTTTTTTTCAAGTAAAGTGGCCAAAACCAAACAATATTCAGGGTTAGGATACACCTATAAGTGGTAAATAGTGAAAATTAGTTCTTAGACTTAAATCCAAATAACCTTCAAACTTGAGTTCAAATATCCTACAGCAGTAAATCATTTCACTGTCCATGAAGTGACTGGAAATGAGTTAGACTAACACAAAAGTTTGTAAGGTGGTACTAATCCTATGTAAATGGGGAAGAGATCAAGTACTGAAAGACCCAGTTTCTGAAGTAATGGAAGAGTAAGGAATCACAGTGAGCAAAGAGCAGTAATTGTGAGTATTTGGATACCCAAAAACACTCACATTAAGCCTATGCGATGGGAAAACACTAAGAATTTTTCCCATACTTGTCCACCATTTCTCACATAACAAGGTAGTGCCAGAAACTGAGGAAGGCCCTCCTCCACTCTTTAGATGTTATGTCACTTAAACCAGATCCCCATCTACAGCCATGCCCCACATACCTTTTCATGGTTTCCCCTCACCAGTCAAAATGCCTTGGTTCAGTCCCATGCATGCCTCACACCTTTCTACATGTTCAGGCCTTGAGCCCTCAAAGTACCTTTCACTCCAAACTTCCATCTGCTATGAGGTTCCCCGCTTTCCTTAATCCCTCCACTTCCAACATGTATACCCTCTTATTCAGCTTCACCTTTCTCCATCCTTTCCATAAATCCAAACCATATCAGCACACTGTCTTCAGCTCTCTCAGACATATTATTTCTTACTGGATCAATTCTCCTCATACCACATAGTCCTTAAACATTTAATTTCCAAAACATCCACCCTCCTCCACACATTTCCATCTAATGGCCCATGCTTTGCAACCATAAAACACTATCAATCCTACTACACCATCCCTCATCATCCCATCGATTAATAGATTTAAACAACCTTGGTTTCATCACACTCCTGCAGCAGATTTACCTTTACATGAATCCACTCACCCTCCTCTCTTGCTACTCACACATATGCCTTCCTCTCTTGATAATAACTCCTTGATGCTCCAAATAACTTTCCTCCTACATCATATATTGGTAACACCTTCCACAAAGCATATCTATCAACCCTGCAATATGTTTCTTTCAAATCCATAAATGCCAAAGGATAACTTGTTTTCTCTAAAAATTTCTCATACAGATTTTTCAAAGCAAACTGATTCACACATCCTCTCCCACTCCAAAAGCAATACTGTTCCACTCTGAAACTGAAATCTTTAAAAAAAGACAGATAAAGAATTTGCTACCATACCATTCATTACCTATCCCTGGGGATAGGGGAGAAAGAATACTTCCCATGTATTCCCTGCGTGTCGTAGAAGGCGACTCTAAAAGGAAAGGGAGTGGGGGGCTGGAAATCCTCCCCTCTCATTTTTAATTTTCCAAAAGAAAGAACAGAGAAGGGAGCCAAGTGAGGATTTCCTTCAAAGGCTCAGTCCTCTGTTCTTAACGCTACCTCACTAACGTGGGAAATGGCAAATAGCATGAAAAAAAAAAAGCATTTATTACCATCTAACTTACATGAGAGCTGCTGAGTGGATAATATTGCATCATTATCATCAGGAGAAACTATCTGCGAACCATCAGCTAAGCCCACCATCACATTTAACAGTTCAGCATCACTTGAATCCACTGTGAAAACAAAGGTCATATAATTGTTAAATTTCCACTTCCACTATAAAACTGACAAAGTGATAAGTAAATTTGTGAATGACACATATATATACATATATATATATGTGTGAAAGAAGAAAGTTAAGAGTAAATGTGAATAAGAGCAAGGTTATTAGGTACAGTAGGGTTGAGGGTCAAGTCAATTGGGAGGTAAGTTTGAATGGAGAAAAACTGGAGGAAGTAAAGTGTTTTAGATATCTGGGAGTGGATCTGGCAGCGGATGGAACCATGAAAGCGGAAGTCGATCATAGGGTGGGGGAGGGGGCGAAAATCCTGGGAGCCTTGAAGAATGTGTGGAAGTCGAGAACATTATCTCGGAAAGCAAAAATGGGTATGTTTGAAGGAATAGTGGTTCCAACAATGTTGTATGGTTGCGAGGCGTGAGCTATGGATAGAGTTGTGCGCAGGAGGATGGATGTGCTGGAAATGAGATGTTTGAGGACAATGTGTGGTGTGAGGTGGTTTGATCGAGTAAGTAACGTAAGGGTAAGAGAGATGTGTGGAAATAAAAAGAGCGTGGTTGAGAGAGCAGAAGAGGGTGTTTTGAAATGGTTTGGGCACATGGAGAGAATGAGTGAGGAAAGTCTGACCAAGAGGATATATGTGTTGGAGGTGGAGGGAACGAGGAGAAGTGGGAGACCAAATTGGAGGTGGAAAGATGGGGTGAAAAAGATTTTGTGTGATCGGGGCCTGAACATGCAGGAGGGTGAAAGGAGGGCAAGGAATATATATATATATATACATCCTTAAAGGCCCCAGTCTTCTGTTCTTAATGCTACCTCGCTAACGCAGGAAATGGCTAATAGTATGAAAGAAAAGATTTATTTACTTACATATTTATCATACTTTGTTGCCATCTCCCACGTTAGCAAGGTAGCACAAGGAAGCAGACGAAAGAATGGCCCAACCCACCCACATACACATGTATATACAGACACATCCACACACGCACATATACATACCTGTACATTTCAACGTATAATATATACATACACAGACATATACATATAAACACATGTACATAATTCATACTTGCTGCCTTTATTCATTCCCATCCACCCCGTAGAGGCAAAAGATATCAACAAATTTAATACCGTTACCCATCATATCCTCACAAAATCTCTGGCTACATGACAATAACTTACTCCACTGAGATGGTGCTTGTTGTGTGAGACTCAATATGAGCTCCTCATCAACATGTGATGTTTCTAAGGCTTCCTCACGAATCTGTTGCCCTTGGAGGTCTGCTGCTTCTTTCTGAAAATGTATTAAACATGCATTCAAAACCATAAATAAGACAAGTAAACATAAATGAAATCAATGGCAAAATGTGTTGGGATACAAATTACTTATCTGAAAATCTAATCTACCTTCAATCCCTCATTTAAATACTTTAACCTTTCTATAAAGCAGAAAATTCATACAACACAAAGTCCAGTCTACTTACAAATCAAAATATGTCCAATGTATATTCTGTTCCCCACCATTCATGCTAATCCTTCTTCAAGAATCCTCATCCTGGCATAATCCCTAATAATCCTACATAATTCTACAGGACTTACATCCCCTTATCACAACCACAAACTCCCTCACTCTCTCTAATCACCTCTCTATGTTCTCTCTCTCCCACACAACTGTCTTAAAAAACAACTTTACTAACCTGAGAAAAGGACACATCTGCCTGGCTGATGGTGTCTACTGCTGTGGCTGGCCCCAAGGAAGAGTCATCAGGAGTAATGGCTGGCAAGGATACACCAGGCAGTGACTCTTGGCTGGACTCAGTTGCCTTCTATAGAATATCATTCAATGAAAGAACTTACATGTCAAAACCAACAATTTAACAATAAATATGTTTCTCAACATCTCATGCTTGTTTGTAAAAATACTACAATAACTGATCTAATTTCTATACTTCAATCAATCTTAACTATTTCAGTTAATACAACTATCAGTCGTCCTTTTACCATCAATTGGATAAGGTGCATAAACTCTCAATTCACCCATACATATTCTCAACCCCAGTATAGTATGCTTAGCTAATACAAGTATTTGAAATCAATTTCGACTTTTTCAATTTGTATTACTAAGATAATTTACACCTCTAAATACACAAAATACTTTCACTGCACCCAAACTTATCCAATTTTTCTATCACCTCCATCTCAAATATATCTAGCCATAGCCATTTCTATAAATACCTGTATATAACCCTATGGTTTACCTCTTCTCTATGTATCTTCAACTGCACCATTATAACCCTGCATGACCAACGTTATCATTTATCATGCAATTCACATAAACTTACCATCATAAAAACATACATTCTCCTCCTGACTTTTACAATATCTAAACATCATCCTAATTCCATCTACACTAAATAGCTTATCAATCTAACCTGTTCTCCTATTTTTCCAAAACAAAAGTGAATTATACAAACTTAGGCTTTAAATCCACATATCATTTCATATGTCCTCATCACAACTTCTGCATACCACATACCCAGCTTACCCTTACACCCTCCATTCCCCTAGTTTCATTTACCTTACCATATGCCATTCTTAACTCATTTTTTTTTTTTTGCATCTCTGCACACATGCAACTTTTCCAAGTCCTCTTACTTTTTCCACTTCTTTCACATGTTCATCATTTTGTCTTTTCCTAAACCCACCACAAACTTTCACACTTGCCTCTAACTAGAGATGAAAAGACACTTCATCTACTGCCCTTCTCAGCATTTTTGCATCCATCAGCTTCCCATGTACAGTCCATAATCCAGGAATGATAAATGACCTGAATTCCACTCATCAACGTATACTTCTGCAGGCACTTTTTAATATCATGAATTACCAGTCACCATTCCTCTTTCGGCACATAACTTGAGAAGGTTTTTTCCTATTTTCATTGATAACATGGACCCCTTGCCCTTATCTATAACCTTGACTGTCATACAACTCAAACTTAAATTCAAATCCCCTTGCAGGAAGACTAATCCACATCATCAAAAATAACAAAGCACTTGCTCAGCTCCTTCCAAATGGTGTTCCTTTTGTCTTTATTTCTCTCACTAACAGGTGCATAAGCACTAATAACCTATCTCTTGTAGTTTACTTTCATTCTTACCCATATCTTGAATTCACTTTTTTACACTCTTCAATACAGTTCCACAATTACTCCACAAGAAATGCAACTCTTCTTTCAATACTGTCCTCTCATGAACCCATGACTTTATTTAACCCCTAAACATTCCTGAACCACCTAACCCCCTACCCCTTCAACACTGTTTCACTCAGAACCAAAACTTCCAGGTTTCTCTCCTCAAACACAGTAACTACATCACCTTTCTCTTCACATATATGATTGCAAACAGGGATATATGAAAGCAATTTCAATGGTGAAGGAGCAGTACATGAATAATTTACCACTCTCCGGTGGTCCTATTACAGAAAAAGCTCTGGCAGCCATGATATAAAATGAGTATGAAAACCTGGTGAAGAGCAAGACATAAGCAAAACACACACTAAACCAAACACTCACACTAAAAGAGAAATGGCCTAAAATCAACTGTCAGTACCATCCATGGCCTTATTTCTGTTATTGAAAAGGTACAAAAACTGATATTTATCAATTGATTTTTCACAAATAAAAAATTCTTAAATCTATAATAACCTAACCAACTCAAAATAAGTATGCATACACAAATAAACTTGTATATAATAACTTTAAAACTTACAAGAGCAGCCAGTTTCTCCTTCAGAAGAGATCTGTAAACCTTTTCTGAGTCAGAAGCGGTGACATTAGTTCTTGGTGGAGAGCTGGGTGGTCTGAGATCCTCTTCTGAGCCCCCTCGTGCCTGACATCTCTCTATTTCATCCTCCCATATATAGGACAGACCAGGATTTGTTGCCAGCCCAGCTATATAAAAAGTAGGAATAAGATAATATAATACCTATATATTTATACTTGTATATAGTTTTTTTTTTTTTTTTCAAACTATTCGCCATTTCCGGCGTTAGCGAGGTAGCGTTAAGAACAGAGGACTGGGCCATTGAGGGAATATCCTCACCTGGCCCCCTTCTCTGTTCCTTCTTTTGGAAAATTAAAAAAAAAAAAATTGAGAGGGGAGGATTTCCAGCCCCCCGCTCTCTTCCCTTTTAGTCGCCTTCTACGACACGCAGGGAATACGTGGGAAGTATTCTTTCTCCCCTATCCCAAGGGATAATATATATATATATATATATATATATATATATATATATATATATTTTTCCTCTTTTTCTTTGCCCCGTCGCCGTTGTATATAGTTATCTATTTCTTTTATTATACTTAGTCACTGTCTCCCATATTAGCGAGGTAGCACAAGGAAACACGACGAAAAAATGGCCCAACCCACCCACATACACATGCATATACCCACACATGCACATGTACATATACATTTCAAAGTAAACATACATATACATACACAGACATATACATACATATACACAAGTACATATTCATACTTGCTGCCTTCATCCATCCCTCTCACCACCCTGCCAGATGAAACATACACATATACATACATACCAAAACCACAACTCCCTATCCACATCCAGGCCCCACAGACCTTTCCATGGTTCACCCCAGACTTCTCACACGACCTTGGTTCAGTCCACTGACAGCACTTCGACCTTGGTATACCACATCATTCCAATTCACTCTATTCCTTGCAAGCCTCTCCCCCTCCTGCATGTTTAGGCCCAGAGAGTTCAAAATCTTTTCACTCCATCCTTCCACCTGCAATTTGGTCTTTCACTTCTCCTTGTTCCATTCACCTCTGACATATATCCTCTTTAAGAACCTTTCCCCACTCATTCTCTCCATATGTCCATAGGTAGTGTATTGAATTTGCCCTGCCAAGACTGATATTAAAATGAGTTTACTAATAAAATTCCTTAGCTTGACATGGAACCGAGGAAGATATTCATGAAGGTACAGAATAAAAATCTAGTCATATTCTCAGGTTCTGTCCCAAGATTAAACAAACCTTTCACCACTTTACATCTGCCCACATCAGAATCAGTGCACAATAGGTGTGTCAGAACATACTTACTTCCAATCTGCAATCTGTTTAGGATTTCTGAGGACAGGCTATCCACTTCCAGTTCACATGAAGACATTCTGGAAACAGTTTCAGGTAACCAAAGGCTTTGTGGTATACTCTCTCTTGTCCATATTTTGGTACTTGGACGAAGACAGCTCCTTACACCACCAGATGCCTCAGGTGATGCTGATGATGAGGTTGCTCCAGATATGGCATATGGAGATGTCACAGAATGTCCTTGAGTACTTTCCATCCCTACATATGGAATAACAAATGAAATTCTCAGGAGAAATTTCTTTTTGGAGGAAACCAATAAAATTCTTGCCAACAACCATAAACTATACATAGACAAAGCATCAAGTAGAGATTATCTAATGACATGAAAAGTTAAAATAGGAAATTTAATGAAAGACAAAGAAAAACAAATCATAAATAAATATCAAACCATGTTAATTCACCCAATAAGTTACTTACATAAAACAGTGAGTTATCTTAAAAGTTTGTTCTTTAAAAGTTGTATCACTTTCCTATTCTCTCCCAGTTCATTTACAGGTATACAATAGCACTAGCACTACTGAAGCACCAAGGATGCAACCCTTCTTCTTTATCAAGTGAAACGATCTAGAGCTGATCCAATAAAGAAAATATATCACAAGTGAATTCTTTAAAGTAAATTCCTCTTTTTAGTTTACCTGTCCCAGACTTTACTGCTCTTATCTGGTTACCTGTCCCTGACTTTAAATGACTGGCATCCCACAAAGGCAACTGTAACACACACATAACTCTAAATGATTACATTCAGTAGCATATCTACTCATAAATGTATGACATATAAACATATAAACGAGAGATATTAACATTATTTTCTTTCCTTTCTCTCAGACGAAGAAAAAGGCCTCATTCACTCACATTAATTTTCTAACTATCATGTAATGCACTGAAACCAAAGCTCCTTATCCCCATCCAGGCCATAAAGACTTTTCCAAGGTTTCTTCTGGCTGCTTCATATAACCTAGTTTAGTCCACTGACAATAAGTTGTGCCCCCCCAAATGCCATGATGCTCCAATTCACTTTAAATCTTGCATGACTTACACACTCCAGCATGTTCAGGCCCAAAGATATTAACATACCTACATGTATATTCATGACATATCAACAAGTCCTAGAAAAACAATAAAAGTAAGCAACATGATAATGTACATAGAAGAAACAGATGCAACTCCCTTTATTCTTAACTCCGTGTTAAAGGACCTTCTTGTGATCTTAAATATGCAATTATCTTTCCAACATTCTAAACACTTACTGACCTTAGCTTCTGATGAGGTTAAAAATAGTTAGCAGGCTGAAAATGTAGATTTGAAATTTTTTACACTTGTAACAAGCAGCAGAACCAAAGGAACCAAAAGTAAAATCAATAACAGCAGAGGCAGTTAAGAAACATAATACCTATATTAGTACTAAGCCAATGGCAAGAAAGAATTGAGAAAGCACTCGGAAAGGGAGGTAGTGAAGGAGGAGGAGACCAGACACACTAATTCAAACATACTCACCTGAGGCAATAACACATAAACTTCTGTTAAAGTCAAGGATCTATTCTGAGAAAAAGAATACCAAACAAAATCTCTTCAACTTACCTCCTGTTTGCCTGAATCTACATGTTGACAAGTGGATCATGTTCATTCCATGAAGATTATGATCCATGAGGAACTGAAGCACATAAGGTACATGCGATTCATGTGGCTGGTATACTTTATTATGAATGGCCCCATTCTGAAATAAAGGTATTTTCCATGAACTATTGATCTGTTGTTTTCTGAAGTATGGTGGTTTAAAATAAATTACCTATAATACTGTACACTTGGAAAATGTTTTATAACTGAAAAGTCTAATCTTATATACAATAGGGTATCATCCACCTTTACAACCAGGTACCCATTTTATCAACCAACCCCTAGGGATGGACGAACAGCTGGGTCGACTCAGGACTGACTGCCATAACCAGGATTCGAAACTATGTGCTCAACCCTGAGCAGCCCATGAATGCGTCACATTCAGGAATGCTAACCTTTGACATCCATTATATTCACTTTCTTTTCTGTCCCATCATCACATTCCATCTTCTATATCTCCTTATTTATCATCCAATTATGATATACTCTTTTTAATCTTCTTTAGACCCATCCATACCACCACAACATTCCATCTTCTACTTAACCAACCACAACATTAACAAAATCTCATCATCTTCGAATTTCCTCATTCTACTCTATTCAGTTTCCTGGCTTAACATTCATAAAAAAAAACATAAATGTTTTCACTCTCCTGGTTTCTATACTCTTATAAACTTAATTTCACATATCAGACTGGGTTAAAGAAAAACTTCCAGTAAATCATACCACACATGAATGTTCACATTTTCAACATTCTTTCTTGGTGCTATTCGTGTACTGCCTTAGATATATCCCCTTATCACTGCTTCCACTCCACTCTCCTTACCACAAGTATTATCCATGCATTCATAAGTCCACTTCCCAATACATTTTCAATCCATTCAACTGCAATTCACATTCTAACTCCTCTCCTTCTTGAAATGCAGCAAACATGCTTTTATCTAAGTTTGCTTGTTTTTCTTACATGCAACTGACTTTCATCCTAAACTGAACATCACTAAGAATATATATCAAATTCATTCAAAAGCTAAAATGAGCTTCAATTCTAAAGTTCAGTCTAGTTACTTACCAGAAGAAGTTCTGCTGCCTTTTTCACAATAAGAGGATTGTAAAAGAATATCTTAAGAAATTGGTGTTCCTTCGAATGGTATCCATAAAATGGTCTGAAATAGAGAAAAATATATGTACTTTTAGTAAGAGCATTATGGTCATCTGATAAGACACGTGCAAACAATAAAACAATTTTGTTGTAGTACCACACGTACTATTTCGAACATGCCCACCCTCTTCTTCTGTTCTGCATTTCAGATGAAAAATCTACCCTAAGAACAAAATCCTTCTTAATACCACTTTATCCTACACCAAATTGGTTTCACTACATTACAGAAATAGCTAAGTCTGCCTCTTAAGAAACTGTTAATCTTGTTGCCCCTTCTATACAAAGGCTTACTTTGTCCTTATATAGTGTACTGCAGTCACATCTGGGGTGGTTCCACCTCTGTATCCTTACTTGACAGAGTCAAAAGCAGTCTGACTTATACACTTTCCCAGGCTAATGTCAAAACTTAACAAGCTTGCCCTGCATTGCAATGTTGACTCACTTTCCCCCTTCTATAAGTATAACTTTTGCTCCCAAGAGCTGGCAGCCTATGTAATCCCACTACTAGATAGACCATGCAATATTTAGCAAGCTGTAGTGTCCCATTATTACTGTGTGGCAATTTGCATCTCAAGAGTGAGCTGTTTTGACGAATGTTTCTTTTTCCTACACCTCAAAGTTTTGGCACTCTCTACCCTCTCAATATCTTTCCCAAAGACTATGACCTGCCACAATTCAAAAGACATCTTTTTCACTTCCTCTAAAATTCATACATACTGTCCCTTGTCCCTTCTTTTTCCTATCATTAACCTTTCTATTAAGGCCTGGCCTTAATGTGGACATTTGTCTGTAACTGAAGCCTCCAACGTGTGTGTGTGTGTAAGCTTAAGTTGTGTTTTCCAAGAAAGCCTCTACAATGTATAGTAAGGGATATCTGTACATGTATTTAGAAAAGATGAAAATATACTGGTACTTAAAAAAAAATATACACATACATATTTACATTCTACGGAGAAATAATAACTAAGCAACAAGCAGAAAGTCACTTACATGAACAATAAACACAGTAAATTATCTTAACATGAACACATAAAGGTAATAATATTCTACTGTCCATATAATATGGCAAGTATATTACAACTTACATTCCTGACACAGCGGCAACTTTATAAACATGCTGTGTATTGGACGTGGCATGACCCAAGGCAATGTTAAGTGCCTTGTCCAAACCAGCAGCCAAAGTATAAGGGAGACGGGTGATCGGCTCGGATCCATCATATGGGACCAGAATATATGGAAAAACTCCATGGATATGCAGGCAGGCCTTTTGTCCTGAAGGGTAGAAAAATAACTTCCAGTATTTACATGGTATAACTCCACATACTCTAACATATATATATATATATATATATATATATATATATATATATATATATATATATATATATATATATATATATATATTTTTTTTTTTATACTAATCGCCATTTCCTGCATTAGCGAGGTAGCGTTAAGAACAGAGGATGAGGACTGGGCCTTTGAGGGAATATCCTCACCTGGCCCCCTTTTCTGTTTCTTCTTTTGGAAAAAAAAAAGGAGAGGGGAGGATTTCCAGCCTCCTGCTCCCTTCCCTTTTAGTCGCCTTCTACGACACGCAGGGAATACGTGGGAAGTATTCTTTCTCCCCTATCCCCAGGGATATATATATATATATATATATATATATATATTTCAGTCACTATAACCACACTCAATAAATCATGGTCAAATACTCTACTCTACATGAGCATCAACAGAAACTTTGCTAACCAGTGATTTACACTATATCTTGTCGTATCTCTATAAAGTACAGTAAAAGAATCCCATCCTACCTGCTGGTGTGGCACCAAAGATACGTAATACAGGAACACGTTTTATTGGAGCCCCCCGAAAAGTCGAAAACTGGGGGTCCAAACCATTGACAGGTGTCCCCTGGTAGTGGTCCACTGTTACTATGCGCAAGGAAAACATCCTTAGCCTGGCCATAACATGTGTATAAAAATCATCATTGAAGATGAGTTACCTGAAAACAATAAACTTCAATTAGATCAAAATTATTTCCTAATCAAAAATATAACCCTGACAAGCTATGTATCCATCTATCATAAATTCTTTTCATCTTAACAGGTGGAATACATCCGTTGTGAAATATTTATAAAAACAAGACTCCCTGCTTCTGCAGGCTGGTAAATGAAAGGAATGCCCAATTCCCTAAGGTAAACTTACCAGCCTACTACTAAACGAAGATCTACTTAATATTTATTTTCTTCTTTTACCAAGGTACCCTGCAAACTCCTAAACAATGCTTATGAGCTTAATCATCATTACTAGCCTTCCTTAAGTACCTGGTGGGTGGGGTTCTGCTACTGCTAAGTCAACAGGCTACTGTCATGGGTTGAGAGATTTCATTTCATCTCTATCTATCTATACCTCTGATGACCGTTCCCTCTGGCAACTCCCTCAACAGGGTGGTCACGACAAAAGTTTCCATAACTGGTGAAACTCCAACACTGCCTCTTAGCTTTTGGTGCCTTACACTTTTCAGGCCAATGGCAAAGGGAGCTCTAAAGCAGTTTCCAAAGACTTCTATCTAATTTTCCTACCTACTACTTATACCTAATGTGTCTACCTAATGTTTCAACCTATTACTTCTACCTAATGTGTCTACCTAATGTTCCAACCTATCACTTCTACCTAATGCTCCTGCCTCCTACTTATATCTAATGCCCCTGTCATATTGCCAAAAGGCAGGCAGGGTTCATGCATAGTGCTCACTGCAGGAAGATTCAGAGCCAAGACAAAAAGAGTTGCACGAGTTAATAGTTGTCGTGTGTTATGTGTGACAAGGAGAGACTGTATGTTTCTAAACAGAATGAAAGCAGTCATGTGTAGGCTAGGCAGAACCTAACCTAACCTTACCTGGGTAAGAGGAGTGCATCATGACAACCAGTAAAAAGCTTGCTCAATACACAGCCATCTCTAATCCTCTCAATAACCAGGCAGACAGTACCAGTACTAAACCTCCCAGGTATTCTTATATTTATTACCTTATCATACTTTGTCACTGTCCCCCGCGTTAGCGAGGTAGCGCAAGTAAACAGACGAAAGAATGGCCCAACCCACCCACATACACATGTATATATATACACATCCAAACAAGTACATATATATACCTATACATCTCAATGTATACATATATAGATACACACAGACATATACATATATACACATGTACATAATTCATACTGTCTGCCCTTATTCATTCCCGTCGCCACCCTGCCACATAATGAAATACCAACCCCCGCCCCCCATATGTGCACGAGGTAGCACTAGGAAAAGACAACAAAGGCCACATTCAATCACACTCAGTCTCTTGCTGTCATGTGTAATGGACTGAAACCACAGCTTCCTTTCCACATACAGGGCCAACAGAGCTCTCCATGGTTTACCCTAGACGCTTCACATGCCCTGGTTCAATCCACTGACAGCATGTCAACCCCGGTATACCACATCATTCCAATTCACTCTATTCCTTGCACGCCTTTCACCCTCCTGCATGTTCAGGACCCAACCACTCAAAATCTTTTTCACTCCATCTTTCCACCTCCAATTTGGTCTCCTACTTTTTCTCGTTCCCTCCACCTCTGACACATATATCCTCTTTGTCAATCTTTCCTCACTCATTCTCTCCATGTGAACAAACCATTTCAAAACACCCTCTTCTGCTCTCTCAACCACACTCTTTTAACCACCACACATCTCTCTTACCATTTCATTACTTACTCGGTCAAACCACCTCACATCACATATTGTCCTCAAACATCTCATTTTAGGTATTCTACATTCACATATTCTCTCCATTTCTTGCCAATGACTATAAATTTACCTTGAGAAAAAAAAGATCATTTCATTCCCATATCAAGATATGAGCAAACTGGTGCTTCTGATTAATTCAAGAGGCTACAATAAACATTAATTATGCCAAACACACTTTGGACAGAAATCTACTATAGCCTAACAACACCAAGGATGCACTAATTATCAAGCAGCATCCAAGTACTTATTGTAAACATGCCACATCATCTCCAGGATTCGACTAATTGAATATTATCAAAACTTAAAAAAAGAAATGAGGATAAACTAGTCTGGCAGTTTCCACTGTCACAATGGAGAAACACACCTCTATCTTATCAAAGCTGATTTTCATCACTAGATGTAAGCAACCAAACTGATATTTCTTGAATGTGACTGGTAGTACCACCAAAGTCATAGCTGTGGATCCTAGGTTACTCTACATCTAATCTATCCTAGTTAGTCTGGTACAGTATGGGAAACTGTCTAGCTGTTCATTATGCATTCTCCAGCAAACTCATACATTCTTATGCTATCCTAGCATTCATTAATCATGGATCCTGAAAGCAGTTACTATTTACTTCAATTGAACACATGGCACCTCCCTTTTCACATGAATTATTGTACAGCCGGCCATACCTACGATTTTAGAATGGACTGATCTTGGTGCACAAGCTAAGAATCAGGTTTTCTACATATACAGTATATCATTCTGTATCCCCATGTCTATATTTCAAGAAATCGGGTCAGTGTTATTCTCCAACACTGCTGTGGGAGTGCAAGTCCAAAATAATTCTGATTCTCAAATGATTCCTTGTTCTGCAATATCTCAGGCCCATAACATACAACGGTACAACTTTGTTAATGATGTTGTGTTAAAATGCCTTCTCCAAGAGAAGTAGAACTTCCCTCCTTAATTACAGTCAACATTTCATCTCTTGAATGGGGCAGTGAAGGGATCTCCAATTCTGTCAAGGGGTTAACACTATAAAAAAAACTTTGCAAAGCAATTTCTACATAAAACTGTATGAAGAAAAAAATATCACCTACTATGATCCATAAAAAAGATATTTATTTTGCTTTGTCGCTGTCTCTAGCATTAGCGAGGTAGTGCAAGGAAACAGACGAAAGAATGGCCCAATCATAAAAAAGAATGACATGTTAAAATCTAATACATCTTACACTAAAGCTTAAAAGGGATATATATATATATATATATATATATATATATATATATATATATATATATATATATGAGAGAGCAGAAGAGGGTGTTTTGAAATGGTTTGGGCACATGGAGAGAATGAGTGAGGAAAGATTGATCAAGAGGATATATGTGTCGGAGGTGGAGGGAATGAGGAGAAGAGGGAGACCAAATTGGAGGTGGAAAGATGGAGTGAAAAAGATTTTGTGTGATCGGGGCCTGAACATGCAGGAGGGTGAAAGGAGGGCAAGGAATAGAGTGAATTGGAGCGATGTGGTATACCGGGGTGGGTTGACGTGCTGTCAGTGGATTGAATCAAGGCATGTGAAGCGTCTGGGGTAAACCATGGAAAGCTGTGTAGGTATGTATATTTGCGTGTGTGGACGTATGTATATACATGTGTATGGGGGTGGGTTGGGCCATTTCTTTCGTCTGTTTCCTTGCGCTACCTCGCAAACGCGGGAGACAGCGACAAAGCAAAAAAAAAAAAAATATATATATATATATATATATATGTATATATATATATATATATATATATATATATATATATATATATATATATATATATATGATTTATTTATATTCATCATACATAATTGCTGTTTCCCACATCAGCGAGGTAGCGCCAGGAAACAAACAAAGAATGGCCCATTCACTCAAACACACACACACACACATGAGAGAGAGAGAGAGAGAGAGAGAGAGAGAGAGAGAGAGAGAGAGAGAGAGAGAGAGAGACCTAAAAATCTTTTCACCATGAACACAAGACATCATCTGACATTATGACAAGTATGCTACATATCTCAACAACTCATTGCATCATACTAAAATCAGTTGAAAAAAAAAATTCTATTTTATCATATACTCTTGGGGCTTAGCAATTCAACCTATTAATAAATAAACACCCTATTTAATGGATTCTTTACAGTGATCTGAATTTTTTCAACATCTTGCTTCTGGTCAAGTCACCACTAATATAACTTACAGATTTGAAAGGAATTCATGTCAATAGGATTCTTATGCTAACAAAATATGATTTAGATACATGATAGTAGAGAGAGGTATGAAGATTTGAGAACACACGGATTTGAAAGAAACTCATGTCAATAGGATTCTTATGCTAACAAAATATGATTTAGATACATGATAGTAGAGAGAGGTATGAAGATTTGAGAACACATGGGGTAAATTAAGGTAAATGTAAGCAAAACACTGTGCAAAGCAACAAGACTAGGGAAAACTTCACCTAACAGCCAAGACTTAACTTTCAATCCTAAAGTCAACATCTACAGAACATACCTATATAATTTCAGCATTACATCAACTCCCAAATAGCAAAGAGATGAAATGAAACACACCAACTGGCCACACAGCGGCCCAACCCTCCCCACCATTTAGCCCACTCTATACCATCCACAGCAAAACACCACATTAAGGTCATTATATTTCCAAAGTACTATGAATCTTAGCTGCTTACTGTACAAGAGGTTAGGGGAGGTCTTCATGAACACTGGTGATTTCCATAACGATCACCTAGTTTTATATCATTCAACCAGACATTTTCCCCTACCTTCATATCCTTCCCCACTACTCACTATTCATTACTGGTTAAAAAAATAAAAATGTTCCACATCATCCAATTCCAGTATAAATCACATTTACCATCTGTAAGAGGTCCAGTTTGATAAGCGTGTCTTCCAAATCACTAAGCTATTTTAGCAGTGACCCTAAAGTAAAACATAATCCTCTCTTCCATTTGTAGTATTAACTGTAAAGGTTTATTACAATAAAGAAGGTTAACTTCAGTAAGATTCAGTTCGCTCTCTTGGGTCGGGATTGCTTTTAATATCCATTTGTGATTTTATGCTAGAAACACACAACCGATCCCAAAACTCTAACCTAATCAAACATTCTATTAAATCATGGCTGCAGGGGGAGTTAAAGTTCAAATAACTGTAATAAATCCAGTGATGTGATTTTTGTTGACACTGAATAAATAAACATCGAGCCTAAACAGTAAAATACTTAGATTCGGAAACTGATCTCCATAATCTTATAAATATATATACATTCTAAGTTACATACAACACAGACTACCTACATGTAGATTTTCCTGAATGATTATTGATATCAGCCAAATATTTACATGGGCATCCAGACTTTCTATTTGTATGCCTTATATTCATCAACTAATAATGGATGAGTATTATGAACTCAAATGATTTTTTCTGTAAACTGGGCTCGAAATTTATGCCTCAGACCAGTTTTCTGCTGACCTGGCGCACACCATCACACATGCTTCCACACTTCATATTCTCCTTCTTTCAATAATTACCAAACTTCCTGGTCCCTGGCCTCCCTGTACATCTGCCTACAGTGATGATATAGGCCCAATATTTGACTACGTGTTACGACCTAAAGCATAAACATTCCGATCCAGGTGACAGCCAGGGAACGAGGGGCTAAATCACTCTTCGCCAGGCCACAGCCATTATCCTACTGACTATGTAACCCCTCAAACGTGAATGGCTTACCTTGCGCTCCTATACAGACGAATAAAGTACGTAAGAGTTACAGAAATTAATGCACAGGACTATAAAATGTGTGCACCTTCGTCCCATTACGTTTCTTGTTTTCTTCTCGCTACCTGGCGGTATATTTGGGAAACTTTACTACCAGGGTGGCCAACATTTTTCTAACTTTCATTTTAATCATTCCCCACTATCTCCATACTCTAATATCCATATCTCCTCAGACCCCTAGGATTCAATATGCTCATATAAACACGTGATATCAACCTAGCCACATTATCCTTCATTGGTTTGAAATATATATTTGTGAAACATATTTCGATCATTGGTTGGTAAGAGTGATCACTTCCCTATATCAGCTGAGCGGGTAATGTGAAATAATATCTTATATTTATTCGCATCTCATAATCATTTCTAATTTCTGATAGTAAATACAACAGCAGCTTATTTATATTACATATAATTATGAATAAAAAGGGCCTGATGTAACAGTATAAAAATATCATTTACTGCAATAATTAATAATTTCAATAATTAATAATAATAATGATAATAATAATAATAATAATAATAATAATAATAATTTTATAAATTTTAATGTTATCGTAATTGCTAAATTATTATTATCATAACTTATTTATTCCCTTTAATAGTTGATCTGTAACATCATAACATTGGCCCACTTAGTATCGCCACAGTTATCCCCCAACATTTCATATATTTTCTGCTCCTTAATACTGTTATCTGTACTTAAGCTGACGTAAGTCTTTTTATTATAATAAGAGGTTCAATCATCATTTTGTCTTGTTAGCAATCAATTTAAGAGATTTAGAACTGCAGTAGCTTTGATAATCTATTACCAAAACGGACTGTAAATTGCATTTTAGCTAATTAACATTTCGTTAAAAAGAACTTGATATAAACTTTTCCTTTCCCTTGTTTACCAGTTGTTTTTTCTGAGGGGAACTAGTTGCTATCAAACTGAAGTATACAATATATAAATGATGTGGAATCTAGATAGCCTATATATATATATATATATATATATATATATATATATATATATATATATATATATATATATATATATATATATATTATCCCTGGGGATAGGGGATTAAGAATACTTCCCACGTATTCCCTGCGTGTCGTAGAAGGCGACTAAAAGGGGAGGGAGCAGGGGGCTGGAAATCCTCCCCTCTCTTTTTTTCTTTTTTATTTTCCAAAAGAAGGAACAGACGGGGCCAGGTGAGGACATTCCAAAAAAGGCCCAGTCCTCTGTTCTTAACGCTACCTCGCTAACGCGGGAAATGGCGAATAGTTTAAAAGAAAAAAAAAATATATATATATATATATATATATATATATATATATATATATATATATATATATATATATTTCTGTAGTCAGGAGCTACGAAGACATTCGTTAATGTGATTAACCAATAGTTACTCAATGTACAACTATCTGCAGATATGGAGGCTTCTGGGATTAAATAGATATCAGTAAAGGATGACCATAATGATACTAGGATTATTCCGAACATCTTTAATTCGGAACATCATTATTCCGAAACATCTTCGAGGATATCATCGTTCCGAAACATCTCTAATCCGAAACATCTTTTAATCCGGAACGCCACGACTCCTAGCACAACTTAGCCATTCTTCATTTTTTCGGAATAATGTTACTTGTCTTGATGCTTTGGAGTAAAATAACGACCCCCACCAACTATGAATGAATTGAGCAGTCGATAATGACTACGAATATACCACAGACCACAGCACAATGCAGCTTAGTCAATAATATAAAAACACAGGGAAGGTGCCATGGCAAAGGCGAAGCCTTCCAACATACGACTAAACTGAAGTTCCACAAATTTGGTCCCTGTCACGCTACCCTGGGTAAACCAGCTCACAATTGCTTTGGGTATTTTTTTTTTTTTTTTAGAAAGAAAGAAATGTTTGGTCCAGCCCAAATCTCTTGAGTGTGTGGCACAGAAGACTCCTGTACACCAGCACTCCCCTGTCATACTGTGCCTGGTGCTAAGGTAATAAGGCTATGACACGTCTCCTCTCTACAGGCAAATACTTATGTCATATGATGGTGACACCCACAGTGACAAGCTGACTTAAGTTTTATTCTCTTAAAACTAATAAAGCTATTACTTCAAAAGTAAATCTACTGTAAACACCTTTTCTAATCCATCAACAAGAATTTTCAACATCTTTATTAATCCATCAACAAGAATTTTCGTTCAAAAAATCTTTGCATATACTGGTCGTAAGTTCATGATAATAACATCGTCTAGATGTGGATTTTGTAAGTATTCTTTTATACTGATACAATATTTAGCGTGAGCGGTCTGACACTGGAACATGTCAAGTAGTAGCGTCAGAAGCTGGCCATCATTAGCTCTATCACTTTACGTAATTACTTATTTGTAATGAGATACAAGTAGTGGGGAATTATTCTTACATTTGTGGGGCCCCATCCTCGAACCGGTGGTACTAGTCACTCACTCAACAAGACAACTTGTATCTTAATTTCTCTTGCCACTTGTCAGTCTCTCACGCATCAACATTATCACCATCATTATCTAAGATATTACCATTATTTTAATATCTAATGATACATTGTTCGACAGTCTCGTAATTCTTACATGAACTAAAAGAGAGAAAGGCACATAGAATATGATTCTTACAATGACAAACAGCAAAAAAAAAAAAAAACCTTCATGTCCGGTCGAGCGACTATCGTTGGATTACGTCACACACACACATACACACACACATACACACAAGTGATACTGACCAACTACAACACGTCTACTTCGTGTCACTCTGACAGCGGTTCTACCCTCACTACGACACGTCCAGTTCGTGTCACTCTCAAAGCGAGGCTCGTACTCTCACTACAACGGTAATGCTTCACGCCACTCTCACAGCATTTCTACCATCAACTCACTCTCACAGAGATTCCAGCCTTATTTTTTTTTTATGTGGGGTCAAAAAAGGTAAAAACGACCCATTCATTTCTCTTTTTCCTGTTTCAGAAGATAGTCTGGTATTGTCCACTTGGGTAAATCTGCAGAGCTCAATGGAGACCGCTTGGGGTAGTTATTTTCATAATACTTTTTAATATGCCAAACCAGTTAACGAACTCATGGATGGCAATTTCTTTTCTTTTAATTCAACTTCGCTTTCATTAGATGACTTCTACTTGGACATGAACAGATAAAAACTAGTCTTAAATACGTAAGCGTGGGAATAAATCTACGAACACACTAAACAGAAAAATGTTTGAAAACAATAAAAAGTTGCTTTGGGCTTCGCAATTTGTGTTTAAAATTGACGTTTATCACGTCTCTTGTTTACCCTAGAGCAGTGGAACGTGTTTGTGTCAAGACTGACCAGATCAAGCCTGGCAGGGGCTTTGGTCAGTGACAGATTGTTCTCGGGGTGCCATTACAAGGCACAGGTTGGCTGTGTCCTTGGGGTACCATGACTGGCATAAGACACGCCTGAAATGTAAATGTATGTGTGTGTGAAACTTTATAATCAGTGCAAGGATGCGTCTAATTTATGACGGTGATTTTACATTCGATTTCTGTATAATGCTAATACTACTAATAACAATGATAATGATAAACATACTTTGTGATAATGTCTGTTGCGATTCTCAGTACATATAGAGCAGGAAAATAATCCAGACTCGCATATTTGCCGTACGTGCTTATGCAAACAACATTTTGTTCACTATGAATAACTTAGCAACATTATAACTGTGCATATCGCAATGTGAATTACCCAGTCATGTGGATCACAATGACTGATTGACAATATATTGCCTTGCAAATACGAATGAATTATGTGACTTGATTACTGATAATACTGCGGGAGATGGAGTACATAATGATGAAAAAAAGTAAAAAAAAAAAAAAGCGACGCACATAACTTCTCTCATACAATAGACTTATTCATGGAAACTGTTTATACATCTGTCCTTATCAACTCCTATCTACTGCGCTTAGCAAATATACTAAAAATTATGCCTTACAAAAATTATGCACAATATTTTGCCTATGATAAAATGTATCTTTTGAATATGCCACAATTAGAATATTCTCCCAATCAAACACACCGCATTTTTCTTTTTTTTTTTTACCATATACTTCCTTCACATGAGCTGTACATTCTTAAATTATATTCATCAGCTATGCCTCACATTCTCTGGATACTCATGAAAGGGCTATTATTCAACAGTAAACGTCCTACTGGAACTTAAAAGAGCACAATGGAACCCTAATGGCATAACAAGAATTCATTTCTCAGTCTGAACTAACCCATCCGTTTATAAGGTTATGATAAGGTTGTCCAATGAAAACCAATGACCTTATGAAAGATAAATATTTAACTTCATAATGTCCACATCCACTTTGAAATAATGAGGTGCTATTGGTGCATGGCAACGCACAACCCTGACAAGCTTGCCTCGCTCATATAATCAGCTGGATGGTTAGCTCTGATAAGATTACTATGTCGCATTGTTACTTTCGTGTGAGATCTTTTCGTTGTTTTTCGTACATATGTCGACACCACACGGCTTCCGTCAGACTTATTATGTTCAATGCTTTTCTTTGTCTTTACACAGTATTTGAGGAATTCGACGACATTTGCGGACGAACTTCATGACTAATGATAAATGATAAAAAGTTGAATAGACTGTTCGGTGAATGTCAAGCAGAATTATCGACTATGTCTTTCCGAGAGGATATCGCTGTCGGTCGGCACTTACAGTGCATCCGCAAATATGCCTGGGTGCTGTGAGAACGGAGATACCTAACTCGTTGACTGTGAACAACACGACGGGGGTGGGGGGGGGATAAAAAGCCATCCCCTACGGAAGTGGAGAGAGAGAGAGAGAGAGAGAGAGAGAGAGAGAGAGAGAGAGAGAGGGGGGGGAAATACGTCACAGCAGACCTTTTGCCCTGAAGTGTTGCCTGGCAAGGGGATTTAAGGAACATTTTAAATGTGTGTATGTGTGTGGTTTAATGGCTACTTACCTTCCTCTTATCTTCTTTAAGGTGTTAGTGTTCTCTCGGTGTAATGGCGACCGCCGGCAGCTTCAGTTCTTTATTCAAAGACCGATCTTGTAGATATGATGTTCCCCGTATCAGTGTGAGAAATTTTTCCCCCCCAAAGTTTACCCATCCTCTCTGAGTCCCTGTCAGATTGACACCATAACTAGATACTGTAAATATCGATGTTGTAAAGTTTCTAGGAAACTGTCAGAAATCCCTTATATATATATATATATATATATATATATATATATATATATATATATATATATATATATATATATATGGTATTAACTGGTCTTAGTAATGAGTTACAATATCATTTCTAATATCAACTTCCAAGATGTATTTCATTTATTTTCATCAGCACTGAATTCCATCTCCCATTTGTAGGACAATCCTGGAAATATTTCTAGGCAATATAGATACTTCTCTTGTAATGATACGCTCTTTACATTAAATTTACAAAAAAAATAATTTGATTCTAATTCAAAATCAGTTTTGAATGACAAAATAGTAATCCGCCTTAATTATTCTTAGGGAGAGGACCTTCTCTTGTGCTGTGTGAAGCTAAGCTAAATCCTCCATGCATGGGGAATGGTTAAGGCAAGCTGAGCTGCCCTCGTCAGGGACCACTAACTGGTTGATAAAAGCTGTTGATGAGGCCAATGCCAGACCGTTGCCTTGGCCAACCCGTTCAACTGTGCATTAAATCCCGAAATAATTAATTACCAAAGGGGGAGGGGGAATATGCCAAAACTGGCGCGCCGTGTTGTGGTGACTATCGCTGAACACCCCGTCAACAACATGACTCCCCACTAATGAAGAGAGTGTGTGTGTGTGTGTGTGTGTGGGTATAGCAACACTTAGGGATAGCCCTAGCCAACTTACTTATGGATATGTGTCCTAGTCTGGTCTTATCATAGTCAAATGGAACTTCGGTAGTAGAAAAACCTCCATACATTATTTACCATGAGTCAGCTACCCACTGATAACAGTTACAAACCTTATACGACGTGTCCTCACCATACTAAGTGTTACTTACCTTCATACTAACCAACTTCATGATGGAATAACTTAGACTGAATGCATGCTAATGTAGGTCATGATCCGTCAAGGTGCATTCACCCTTGATGTAAAAATATCACGAGTGAACATGAAACACTTGGATAGCCTGCAGGAGGGAGCGAGAGGTAAGCAGTATCGCCACGACTCAAAAGTGTAAAATTCATGGCGGCGCCACGGGCATGGGACGCCCACGCTGACTGTTTAAAGTTGAGGAGCCAGAGGGACGGACGGTCCCCGCACGGCGGTAGGCTTCTCCTGGCTGCCGCAGGACACGCCCTGTTCCTCCACTCCCTCCAGGCTGTCACAGTACACACATCCAGCACCCCGCTTTCCCCAACCTGTCTTAGGATACGCCTTGTCATCCCTCCCCTAGCCTGTCAGAGGACACTCTTCCCTAGGAAGATACGTCCTCTCTCCCTCTCCAGCTTGTCAAAGCACATGTCCTCCTTCCCCTCCCCACCAGCCTGTCACAGGACATGCCCTGCTTCCTAGCCTGTTACTGGACACCCTCCACTAGTCTCCTTCCATCGTGATAGTGACACAAGGGGGCATCAGTGTCACTGCTGCTAATGCATTGTGTTTTTACCATTTGTGTTTGTATTCTTAATGGTACCTATATTCATGGGAGTGCAGCGTATATTCATATTGTACCTGTCTGTTTGCGGTGCTGTTGTTGCTAGCAATCTTTAATAATTTGCTTGTGGTGTTCGTCCTGTTTGCACACACACACACACACACACACACACACACACACACACACACACATATTATACTAATGTCATCTAGTGCTAAAATGGCAAAAAAGAAGGCGCTCTGTAACATTCGAGGGAAACAAGCCGTCCAAAACTGGACGACACATTACCTAATAACAACCAGGTCGTGTTAAGTTGTCAAGGCTTGTCAACGACTGATGGAGTTAGCCTTGAATTTACATGAAAGCTATCGTTGGTAAAAGGTTCACGATACTCATAAGTTTACCTTAGGCTGCCACAGGGACAAAAAGATCCACGAGTCTGACTGACAGCTGCAGTAGGTAAAAGACTTGGTAAAAGAAAAATACATCTGAGTTTTCCTCTTGGCTGACTCAGGACGAGAGGTTACAAAGGTCCAGAGGTACTACGAGAGGTGTTAAGGAGTGTGGCAGTTGTCACAGAAAACTGATAGGAAGAATTTCGAAGTCAGCTAACGTCACACAACTGACAGAAGACATCGTAAGTTGGCAGACGTCACTACAAGAAAGAAGCTACTAGGCTACGCTGAGTTTCTCTGACGGCTGCTTCAGGTGGAGAGAACCAACCGAATGTTAGATTCCACTTTTTTGGGGGGAGGTGGGGGGGAGAGGTTATGAAGCGAGGACGCTGCCCGTCCACCGCTTCACCACAGGGAAAGGGCACGCGAGTGAGTTTTTGTTTCAGCTGTGGTTCTCAGTAGTGTGGTGGCCTCAGTCCACAGCTGCAATTAACTGTTCATTCAAAAGTTCATTGGGTCTTGATGGATGGCATGTGCATGCACATTTTCATCGCTGTTTTGGTCTGTAATATTAATAATGTCATCTGCTGTCATGATAAACATATTAGAAAAAAGAAAATACACGTTAAATATTGATATGCTACGTTTGAAGCTGTAAAGGCCAAACCAGCCTACGCTCACCAGAGCTGCCGTAATGAAATATCATTTAACATATTTCAGGACACAGAAATTCATGTTCTTACCGTAGTGAATCCACAGAATTTAAACCAAACAACTCGATTACTTACTTAATCACCCTGCATGTAGCAATGGCCAAGATTATAGGCTCATTTTCAAAAACAGCAGGTGGCAACTCTGTATGGTCAGTGTAGCGCGCGATGCAATCAGTGTTGTTATGGCGACTCAGATGTTCCTGTCAAACTCTCAGCGAAGGAAACCATGTCCCACGCCAACCTGTTGATGTTTTCATCTAATTTTGTTACTGATGTGTGTGTGTGTGTGTGTGTGTGTGTGTTGTACAAGGAGGGAGTTTAACGAACCAACCTAATGATTTTATGGCTTTTAGTGAGGACTAGGCAAGACTTGCACTCCTTGCTTGGCTCGGAGTACAATATCTACAATGTCCTTTTGCCTTACCATTCCGTTCGCCACCCGGAGATACACTTGCAGACCAGTTGTCTGACGTAAGGGACAATTGAAAGGCGTCTGTCCGCCAGCCACTACACTCATGTCAATCTCTGTTGATAACTATCTTTCTATATATTTTACTTGTCTGTATCTGTCTCTGTCGTTACTCGTAAATAACGAATATTTGTTCTTCCTACGTTTGCGTATGTGTGTATATATATAAATGTCTCATTTTATAAACCGCAAATTTATTCACAGCTCGACATTTAAAATACCTATGACTCTTAATGCACAGAGCTCGGGCTTTTGACACGATAAGCCTACGTAATCACGAAATGGTGTCAGTAAAGCTAGATTTCATATTTTCGGAAACCTTGCCATAAGCATCATATAAACATGAAAACCCCTTGAAACAAAGTCAGACTCTCAAGTCTATGTCATGTATCTCTTAACTAACAGTTATCATCTACCCCGCGAACCATCTTGGACGGAAGTATGACAATATATACTTCATCAATAAGGCATTATCACTTCTTACCTTGCGGGTACAATGGATGAGCAGCCGATACAACCAAGTCGACTGCAGATGACAAAGCAGGGAGGATAACGGTACTTTTGGTGTCACACGAGATAATTCGAGCTTGATTCACAACAAAGACGTCGAGGTAAACTTCCCACTAAGGTTTGAGTTAGGTTTAAGATGAAGGATTACAGTGTTCTATGCTAGAAGTATTACTTATGTGGCTTGATTGAACTTCGTTGTATAAAGAAGACAAATACACAAAGTTCATTTTTTTTTCTCAATCTTTAGCTGCTAATTAGCAAAAGTGTAGCACATTCATCAGATTCTTGTCATCTAAACCTTTCAACTTAATTATGGGTGAATAAGGCTTCGGGAAACGGTTAAAAAGGTAGGGTTAACGTAGCGTAGCTCTGAAGTAGGAAACTATTATTACGATGAATGAGTCGTGTGAGCTAAGTTATGTCAACTGTTATAATTGAGACAGATTGTGTGTGTGTGGACCGATTGCCAACAGTCCTCGTGTGGGTGAGGCAGAAAGCATAGGCAGCAACCTGAGTTAAAGGATAGAAACTTGACTGACATTGGAATGCAAATATTGGAGTTTATGTTAATGAAAGAGACAAGTGAAAGCATTTACGAATTTTCGAGGTGAAAAGTTTCTAACATGTCCGTGGACATATGATTGGGAAAGACGCAAAAGGATAGAAAATCCAAAGCTTCGAGGTGTAGGGAAAGGAACAGTTATCAAAACGGCCCACCTCTCAGTTGCCAACGGCCACATGATAATCAAGTGACGCATAAGGTTGCCGAGTGCTGTGAACAATTTAGATAAAATGTTTTTGTCACTGCTGTTTCTTTGACACCCCTTTCCCTTGTTATAACCTTAACTGGCTCCATTGCACAGGACGTATTCTTTGGACATTTTCTTCCTGGGGTTACACAATTAATAAACGTTACATTATTATCATTACCTGATTAATCAGAGGTATTCTTTCATGTGCTTTACATATATCTAAAATTGCTACAAAAAACGCATTTTGTCCGTCACTGTAAACCCTAAATTACAAAATATCTCCACGACACACACAAGTTTTATGAGTAGGAAATTAAGATTTTTTAGTCTTGACGGTCATCCAGTTTAGGCACCTGCCAGAACTGCTACATGTACTGCCTCAACAAAGTATTATGTATACTATTGCAGAGGACGGTGGTGGCACAGCGGGCGTGGGCCCGTGTTACTAGAATAGTGAGCGGCCCCTAAGTTGCCCGAGCCACGCCACGCGTCAAGGTCACCACCAGGCGTATCCGCCACAATTCACTCAGAGGAATTAAAGTTTATCATCTACTATTTCGACCCGTTCTACGTCTATTGATAAAGAAACTACGTTAGTATGGTATACACATACGGGTAAAGATGCTGGGATTGTATTTAAAGGAATCCTACCATTCCTACCTCCTGTAGCGGGTGTGGCGATGGTGCCGTTTTGATCACATGTATCGGCCGTGGCCTCGTCGCCGCCACTCGGGAACGCTTGTGATGCCTCGTCACGATCCTTCCGCTCTGTCACAAATGACCTGGCTTCTCTGATTATAAACACTAGCAACAATTAATTCCACTCTGAAGTATCCCCCCCCCCCCACACTAACGATGTTTATCACAGGAATAACAGCAGTTACCGCTGACCAATGTTCAAGAACACTTCTAACCAGTGGACATCCACATTTATTGGAGATAAATGTGTACTGTAACTTTGTTGATTAAATTGTGAGTTTTCTACTTTCGTGCCTTCTTTTCATTATTTTTTTATGCAAACACTGAAAACATGGGGGCGAACTATATTGATGTTATGACCTTAACAGCCAGGGCTGTAAAGGATTTGGCTGTTGAGTGCGACAAGTACGACAGCAAAGTTCCTTATATAACACATTGGTTTTATATATATATATATATATATATATATATATATATATATATATTAATTTCATTATTAGATTTATCATGAAGTGTATGAGCATGTTCCTACTACTGTATGTACACGAATCTGGATGCTGCTTCCTATAGATTTTGTAAAGATAGAATTCTCACACGAGGTTCCAGTTATAAGATATCCCCTTTAAACGTTCAGCGCTGTGGAATTATCTTCCTTTCTCTCATCTTTCCCTCTTCCCATTTAATTCTACTTTGAGTTTGGTCTGCAAATACGAGAGCTCTTATAAACTTTTCTTTTTAACCGAGACCATATAATCATATAAAATCTGGGAGCGAAAAGATGAATTTTAATTGTACTAGTCCACCAGGTGATTTGCTCGGGCAATAAAAGGGTAAGAGAGAGGCTTGACAATATTAGTGTGGATGTGATCTGAAGAGGTTGTGCTGAAATGGAAGAGTCACTTGCATTTCCAAGCAGGCTTATCGTTTAATCTAACAAGCTTCAGATCATGCTCAAGTTAATGGAGGTCACAAGTCTTACAAATATGAAAGAAAATGAAGAGCTCAGTTATCCCTCAAGATGCAAGAGGGTTCAGTGACATCACACTGTTGCAACATATAAAACACCAGTATTTACATGGTTTTTTTATACATTTCATGCAAAGCATGGCTATGTGACCTAATGTGTTAAAACAATGATGTCGATATGAACTAATGTGTTAAAACAAACTGCCATTTTGATGTTAAAGATGCATGAATCACATAGTTGATTCCTAATGTCTATCATCGCTGGCTGTCTCCTCTCTCTCCCATCATGATACTATATATAGAGAGGCAGCACAACCAATGGCACTTAGCTCTACAATTTTCTCTGGGAGAAATACTAATTCAGGGCCACAGTAAAATATATTCGTCTTGAACTTAATAGTTTCCATTTCCCCAAGCTGTGCTGAGAGGCTGCTACCCTTCATCTGCATTGAAAGGTTCAAGAATGGTATCTTTAAGATACCAAATAATGAAACAATCCAGTTAGTTTGGACGTTAGTGTATCCCTTTGCAGGCACCTTCTAATTTTTAAAAACTGGGATGTTTCATGAATGTGGTGACTAAGCAAAGGCTTATGACAATACATAGACCTAAGACAACAATTATTAGCCTTTTTTTCAAAGCAATGATGTAAAATATACATCTACCATTTTCAACTGAAACCATGTTGTACCTTAACAGTATTTGCAACCTCATACTGAACATAAACTGTATCTTATCTGAAATTATCTTATAATTCAGCACCGTAATATAACTGGACTCATATTCATCCTTCTATATCCTGTAGGGTAGTTATACTAGGTTAAGTTTAAGGCAATCATATGGTGCATTAAGACAAAGGAGGATGCCATAAACTTTAATATTTTTTTGTACTTTTCTAGGTTTTCAAATTATATACAGATATTACTTCTAATGTCTTACTGGTATGACTTGTACATTTCTCAGGTATGTAAAACAAATTCGATACACATAGTGGCTGGATATTTAATAAATTGAACTTAGCCATATCTTTTTAAATATAAAAATAAAAAAACCCAGAACATTTGCTGTTACATCACTTTCACTGTGATCAAACCTTTAAAACTCCTGTTATCTAAATTTTGAAGTGCTCAACACAGCAAGTGTGTTCAAGGAATTTTTAAATATTACAAATTTTTTATATTTTATTTATTTTGCTTTGTCACTGTCTCCCGCATTTGCGAGGTAGCAAATACCTGTGTATATATCTTCAGTGAATTAACAACAAATCTACGTATACTCTTTAAGAATTATACATTTGCGGAAAGGCCACAATCTTCAATCACTTTTTTGATTGCAGTACTTCCCATAACAACTTGAAACAGTAGGTGGAAAATAGTCCAGGCTGTACAAGGTATTCTTTCTTAAAAATTTGTATAACCAGATTTCAGTACACTTTTAATGTTTAACAACAAATGCATGCTAACTTGACCCTTTCCCTACAAACCAAGCTCTTTCCTCTTCACATTTCACTAAATTTCATCTTTTATTCACTCAATGTTATAAACTTGGTAACTGTAGGATTGTGCTAATGTCATAGGCATAATGACAAAGTTGCCAAAGTCCATTACTGTCACCCACATGACAGAAAATGAAGGGCTTAGCTACCTTGTATGTATGTTTCAGAGGAAGCAGCATCACACTACAGTGCCACGGCCAGTAGAGATTACAAGGAACGTTTCATTCAAAACTTAATTGCATGTAGAACCTATATCAATGTAAACTAAGGTGTTAAAACAAATAATATAGTGATGAATACACACGCAAAAAAAATTCATATTTACATGTGCATGCACTGTTTGGGCAGGACACGCCCCTTGATGCCATATAGTAGTGGTGTAACCAAAGACATTTTCTCTTTCTCAGTGAAAGGCTTAAATACAGTTTCTGCCATCTGACGTAAAAAAAACAAGATATTTACCTACACATAAATACTAACATGTGAAACTGATCCATCTGTGAAGAAACGTTCCATTAATCAAGGTGATGATTTATTCCAAGGTTTGTTGCTTCTTGCAAATAATATATTTTTCGGATTTGCCTAACACTTGCCTGTTCTGAAGGGATTGCTGAAATACATTTGCTGCAGTTCATTCAAGAGGCCAATGGTGTTGTCATTTGTGATATCATGGCTATGGATAGCAAAGTTCTAGGGAAGTGACACAGGAGTACCAATCACTTTAAAAATTCAGTCAAAGGATGGAGAATGACCAAACAATAGGCAATTCCTGATCCACAGTAAATGAGATGGGAACAGTAGAAACCCCATATTTCTTTTGAAGCACTGTAATGAAATGTTTGATGTGTAAGGCTGTTTAATTTATTTTATGGAGGGATGATTACAAGAGATAAATGTTAGCATTGTGGAGCAAGTTGCAGACCTGCAGTATACTAGAGGTTGAAGGGCATAGGAAGTAAATCAGTTGCTGTTTGCAGATTCAGATTCTGGCATACTCATATGAAGAAAATTTCAGTGGGTGATTAGAGACTGGCAGCATGTGTAAAAGACAAATAAAACAAAAAATGAAAAAAATTTAAGGTAATGAGATAACGTAATGAATCTGAATGCATGTTGTAATGTGTAAGAACTGTCGGTGGAGAACTTTAGTACCAAGGGGTGAACATAGCAGATGGAACCAAAGGGGATAAAGAGTTGCAATGTAGATGGTATTCTGGAATAAATGAAAGGAAACTTCAGCACATGCAAGGGCGAAGATGAAAATGTTTTACAGCTTATTGGTCTTGACAGCATTATGAAGATGCTAGTCTTCAGCCTTGAACTGTAGAGAAAAGAAGATTGATGTGTTAAAAATAAAATGCTCAAGAATTATACGTGGCATGAGATGAACTGATCACGTGAAATTATTGTCAGAGAGAGGTATGGTATGGTCAGAATATGACTGAAAGGGCTGGCCTGAGTTTGCTAAAATGGTTTGGACATATAACTAGGATGAATGAAAAGAGAATCTATGGGTAGGAAGAGAAGGAAGTGAGGATGGGAGATAGAAGATGCAAGCAGTGGGAGGTTTCATATAACGAGGATGAATGAAAAGAGAATCTATGGGTAGGAAGAGAAGGAAGTCAGGATGGGAGATGGAAGATGCAAGCAGTGGGAGGTTTATTTCAAATAAAGGCGGCTCTGGGAAATTGGGGCCAGAACACTTCAGGTGGTAAGAGGCTTGTGCTGGGTAGAACTGGGGTGATGTGGTTAATGGCTTGAAATGACATATGAATCAGTCAAGACAAAGCAGAGTAGTCTGTGGGACTTAGCTGTTGATGGTTGGCTAGTTTTGACACATTAAACATATCTACAGACCAGATGCCTGTAGTATGTCCAGTTGTAGAATTTACTGAGGAAATAAACTACTATATACTTAATTCTGGAAATTGCTATGAACCTCTGACTCTATACTCATCACATTTTGGTATGAATTTCAATGACTGAATGTTTTAAAATTTTTTGATACTAAGATTTCCCTTCCACTGTTCTTTACTAAAATAAAATAATCTTTTTTCAGCTTTGCAAACAGGAAACTGTTATTCTAGTTTATTTATTTACTTATATTCCAGAAAATGATACACAATTTTTCTCCTTTTAACAAAGAAAGGCCATCAAAATCATACTATACTTTTTGTAATCATCATAATGTATTCAAATTCCGGTATAAAAGACTATGAGAGACCTCTGCATACGTATCTTACTGTAAAACACTACAAAGAGAATAATATAGTTATTAAAAATTTATACATTTTCTACATGTGCTTGTCTATACGAGATAACATCATGACTAAGTATTCAAGGAAAAATCCCTACTTTTCTCCTCCTCCTGAATATATAAACTTAACTACAAACATATGCTACAGAATCTCTATTATGGTAACAGATATGTATATACATGAATGGGATATTCGATGAGATATTGGAAAGCCAAAGCCATAAGTGATTGAAAATAGTAATTTCTGAAGAAAGTAAGTGACTAATCGAATGGTTAATCTGCCTATTCAACTTGTGTATAGTCAGAGATGAAAGGTCTGATGACTAGCTGCATTCAAGTATTTAGGAAAGGGAAACAAATGTGTGTATTTGAACCGCACAAGTACAACTCTGCTGACGATATCTGGTAAGATGTGTGGAAGAGGTGTTGAGCAAGAGGGTGGTCTAATGCAAACATGCAATGTGGTTTAAGGATAGGTGAGGTGTTTGCTCTGAAGAATGTGCAAGAGAAATACTTGGAGAATGAGCAAGTTGTACATGGCATTTTACGAGCCTTTGTGAGGAAAGTGGTACAGATATCTAGGGGTAACTGGAAAGATACTAAATGCAGTAAGATATTTCCTGGAGAGCTAGGCATGTTTGTGATTAGGAGATGGGTGAGCTACAACATGTGAAGGGGACTGTCAAGAATTTGTGATCCATGGAGGTTTAAATCTTTTCATGGACTGGATGGTGAGGGAAGGGGCATTTTAGATCTATCAGTTGCTAGCTTGCAAATACCTGCTAGCATATTCTAGATAAACACCTAATGCTGGTGAATTTCTGGTTGTGTGTAAAGGAAGAAAGTTGAAGGTGAAGGCCTGAAACAGGATATTCTGGGTATCAATGGGGAAGACTTGAAGAATGCATTAGATGTCTAGGAGAGGTGGTGGAAGCTGATGGAACCATAGGATGTAAAGAATCACAGGACACAGAATGGAAGACAGAGCAAAGATGGGTATGGTGTAAAGTATAGTAGTTCTGACAGTTTTTTCAGGTGCATCTTGGGCTTTCTAAACAAAAGAAAATTGGATAATTTTTTCAAACTGACAAGTTGCAAGTAAAAACTTGTCCCAAAAGTAAGCATTTTGTATGAAAGGAAAAGAGAAAACTGGTAAAAGACATTTAGAATCTAGTTTGAGCAACTCAAGTATTTGCAGACCTATCTCTTAAAGGTGGACAAAAAAAAAAAGCTCTAGGGTTTCAAGAAAGAAATGCCTAAGGTGTGGTGTGAGTTGGTTTGATAGTTTAATGAATGATAATGTGAGAAAGAGGTTTAGTAGTGAGCATAATATGACATGAGAAAGCAAACAAGGTTATGCTGAACTGGCTTGGGCATATGAAGAGAATAATAAGAGTCCAGCAGTTTCACCATCTACAAAATTCTAAAGCTATCTAGTCATAAATTTTCCTAATTACACAGCACATGAAAAATTTTTGAGTAGAGCAAAAAATATATGCTTACAATGATGTAACTATACAACATAAAACATATATTCCATGGTTCATCTTGCTTCAAAGGAAAGCAGCATTAAAGACAAATATTTTGTCAACATACAAATCATAAATAGAAAGCTCTATTAAGTTGCTCTGTTTAAAAAATTTACTATACATTTTATGTACATCAGAATGTTCTAGATATAAACAATCAGAAGAAATTGTGGTATGAAATTCACAAATAACAATAAAAAGCAACATGGCATATCTATTACCTTTATGTACATATGGGGTAAATCAAGTGCATCCACACACCTACTGAAGCAATAATTTCATCAGCATTACATTCCATGAATTCAATCCCTAAGGTTGGCTGAGGGTAGAGTTGCCCATTATTCCATGCAAACCTTTACAAATGAGGCATCCTGTGGTAAAATAAAATAAAAGAAAACTATATTATGCATGAACCATGGAGTTTTATGAACACTCCAAGGTTCAATATTTTTGGTCTGTGTTGTGTCAGTGACATCAATAAACAAATCCATTTCAATATTTACAGAAGATGAAGGAAGTATCCTAGTACTTAAAAGTCTATGAATGAAAGACTCTCTTGAAGTTAATTTTAAACATATAATTAAAAAGGAGGAAGAACAATCTACATGGACATGAGTATATACATACATTTCACACATATGATGAGCATCCACCTTAGGCCAAAAAGCTATTAAATGATTTTGAACTGTCTTTGCTTTAGTTTGAAATAGAATGATAATCTTGTCATTTTCAAAACAAAAACTTATAGGAAACAGAAAACTATAAGACTGTTCTTCCTGTGAAGATAAAGGAATTTCAAAAAGCTTAATAATGTGTAATTTTAAATATACATGAAGGCAAGATGACAGCCAGCCTCATGGTTTATAATTAGCTGCTGACTGCTTTGCAGCTGATGAGACTGTATCTTTGCATAATGTTGAAGACAATGACTGAAAAATAACTTTTCTTGACATTGGGGGAACATTTTCCTGGTTACTGCCAACTGGAGTTTTTGCCTTAAAGAAGCTAGTGGTTCTGTGAAGAGTTCTGCCAAACCCTGGAGAAAACAAAATTACATGAGATTATACGACTGATGAAATTCTATCATAAATAAAAATTGAAAACCAATACAAGAAGGAAATGTGGAGTGATAAAAAAAGAAGAAAAAAAAAAAAAAAAGATAGGGAGGTCAATACAAGAAGAAGAAGGAATCAAAGAGAGATGCTTTGGGGAAATGGAAGAGACATAATGAGATTATCACTATTATTACTATAATTATTTTCAACATTGTTATCAATATCATTGTAAATATAAGTAGCAGCATGTATAAGTACTAATTAAAGCAATTATTTACATGCTTGCTGTTTCCTGATTTAGTGTGGTACTGTCAAAAACATGGAAAAAACAGCCTCATTCACTCACATCCTTTCCCTAGAACTCATGTATATCTATATCTCTGACACCTGTTCCAAATGGAACTCCCTCAGAGGGGTGGTCATAGCAACAAAGTCTCCACAACTAAAGAACTCCAGTGCCACTTCTTAGCCTTTAGTGCCTCACCCTTAACAGGCCACTGGCAGAGGGCAAGTCTAGTGCAGTGATTGCAGAGACTCCTATCTATTGTTTCTACCCAATAATCATGCCTAAATGTTCCTACCTACTACTATCTTTTGCTTCTATCATTCTGCCAAAAGGCAGGGCTAGCGCATAGTGCTCACAGCAGGAAAATCTAGCTGCGAAGAATGAGCTGCACAATTCAAGTGTTGTTAAGTGCTACATATGAATAGGAGAGACTGTATGTTTGTGGACAGAATGTCAGTAGTTCACATGTTAGTGAGGCATAAAGAAAAGACAACTACCTAGATCAGAGGAGTGCAACTTGACAACCACTAAAGTGCTGGCTCACTAAGCAGATGTAACTAACCCTCTTGATACCCAGACAGGTAGTACTGGTAATATACCTCCCTGGTTGTTGGCTGCCTACCAACTCATGTATAATGCATTAATATTAATAGTAGTAGATAGGAGCATTAGATAGAAGCAGTCATTAGGAACATTAGGTAGGAGCCTTTGCAAACACTGCACTAGACATGCCCTCTAAGAGTTAGTTAATTTTTCTTACATCCCTGATTTTCTATCAAGAGGATGAACCTTCAAGGTAAACCATGTGGTACTTAGTTGTTGAAGGCAGGCTCTGACTTCAGTACATTAAACACAAAAGCTAGAGCATGTATGTAAAAAATAAAGCTGCAGTTCACTCATTCGACATTACCTTGTTGTGGCTTCCTGTCATCAAGATTGTTTTAGCTGTCTTGGGACCGAAATAATGTCTGCAGAAATAGGTCTCCAACTTTATAATGGAAGTCTATATGTAAATAGGCTTTGCTTATGGAATTTTGCTTTACAGCCAACTTTACAAAAACATATCTATTCTGTCACGCAAGGGATACCTGTTATTAACACTAACTCAAGCAAAGCTGTGCCATTGCTTCACTTCATAAAGTATTACACTATGGTTTTAATAAAAATGGAAAACTTAACAGTAAACTTTGAGAATGAATATCTAAAATCAAATTCTTTTGATTAAAATTAAATTTTACCTGCAAACTTCTTAACATTAGGAGACTGTTTAACTGCTCTGGAAATGTTCATCTGGGATGAAGGTATTGATGAAGTGCTGACACTTCGTTTCATAGCCGAGTTACTCTTGCTCACACTTAGCTGGATTTTCCCCAGGGTGGCTGACTTGCTTGAAGAATATCTTTTGCCAGGAGTTGTACCTCTTCCTGGAGACTTCTGTGGTGTTATGCCAATGGGGTTTCTAAAGATCCCTTTGCAATCCTGAAAAATGCATTAAGTGAATCTTTGTTTGTTTAATCAAAAAAAAAGTTGCACCATTTTTTTATCCATACTTGTTCACCATTTCTCACCTTAGTGAAATGGAACAAGGAGCAGACATAAAACAAACAGCAAATACAAACTCCCTGCAAATCATTTCATCACAAGACCTTAAATCAAATTTGATTCATAAGAACCCTTTTATAAGTTATAACTAACCTGGAGTGGTGGAGGAACCACAGCTACCTCAGAGGTTGTCACAGACACAGTTGGAATTCTTAAAGATGATTCCTCTTTCTTATTTTCCAGTGATATCAAAGCAGTACATTGAGGAACTCCAGTTACTGTCTGCCCCTCATAACTTTCAAAAGTACCAGATTTCATCTTCAGTGTGGTACATCCTGAAATGGTTTCACCAATTTCAAGATATATGTCATCAGTGGGTCTTAATCAGAAAAAGATACAAGATGTGACTACTGAAAGAGAATAAAACCTCACGAAATTAGAAAACTGATTCATCAAAACGGGAAGGTTTATCACAAAACACTGCCGACTGTCTGTTAGGGAAGGGTGTGAGCAGGCATACTTCTGCCAACAAGTGAAATGTATGAAGGGAAGGTAATGTGCACAATAGCTCACCAATATGAACATATGAACGTGTTTTGATTTAATGTAAAAAGTACATCATGAATTTCGAGTGATTTCAGTGCATTGCACGACATCTAGAGAACAGATGTGAACATATAGAGCCTTTCTTAATCTGTTTCCAGCACTACCTCACTAATGCAAAAAAGAGCTATCAAGTATGAAAAGAAAAAAATCTTTGAAGTGTAGGAGTTAATGAACAGGGATTAGTAATAAATTACTAACAATGTCAAGAATGAATTGCTGTAATCGAAAAGACACATTTTCAGACAGAGTAAGGCTGTGTTTTAAAGACCTATAACTACACCATATAATACACAAAAGTTCAGAAGAGATAGGAAATGAGATGTACATGTGTAGATGATCACTAGAAAGCTTGTTGCTTAGAGGACATAGTTCCCAAAGGCACGGATATGCTGACTATAGTAAATAATTTAAAGAAAAAGACTACTTTCATCCATTCAAAGAATTTCTTTTTTCTTGGCACTACTTTGCTCACACACAAAATGGTGCACAAGTATGGAAAAAGAGGGAGATAAAGATAAGGCATAACTTTAAACTCTTCATATTGTAGATAACAATTAGTAGTATTGCTAATTTTTAATACCCTTGATTAATCAAATGGGCTGAGACTGAAAATTTTCACTTTTAGCTATGGGTCACTCCATAAATTCAGCAGTGTTCAAATTATGGCCTAATTTCAAGACAATTTCATGAGATGACAAACACCTGGCATCCTTTTAACAATTCAGCATAATTTACTACATAAACAAACCTGGAGAAACATCTAATGGTGACTTCTGTAATTTCTGCTCACTTCCTCTGCTTTCTGATTCTTCATCTACACTGAACGTTGCATCTAATACAGATGAAGAAAATAACTTTCTGGATGCAGTTTTCCTTGATTCCACAGACAAGTTTGTATCTCCATTAATTACTGGAACTGATGAAAGAGTTGTAGATAAAGGCATACTACAAATGGCAGTGTCATTACCACTCTTAAGATCAACTGTACTGCACTGTTCTGTTAAATCAGGAGCTGCTGTTTGCTTTTTTGTAATACTTGGCACACTGACACTAGTTTTGCTCTCTAAAAATGGCATTTCCACATCAACTTTCACATCTGACGGCAATATATTTACATGAGAGGAACAATGAGGTATTTCAATTATATTACTGGTAGTAAGTCTTGTTGGAGCCTCAATAACTGTATTTAAAGTCAAAGAGTTATTAGGAACATCAGAATTAGCATTTAAGTTTACCGAATCAGCAGGTTCGTCATCAGCTGTTTTCACAGTCATATGATCAGTCATATGAGACATCTTGGCTGGTGTTATGGCAAAAGTTGCATTTACCGAGCATTCCAAAGGCTGAATATCTTGCAGTAACTCAGTGGTATCAAAATTAGCACTTGTTATTTTAACATTGTCTGCCAACTTCAAAACTGGTTTAACACCACATCCCTCCACCATACTTACATAGCCAAAGGATTCGGTTTCATTTCCATTCATATCATTTAACAAAACAGATGGTACAGAATTCTCCAGCATAGGTAGAGTTTTCTTTGGTGTCAAAAGTGCAGAGCTAATTTCCTTTGACAAATCAGTTGTAATTACTGGTAGTGCCCTTCTGTCATTCATCTCCTGTTTTTCATACCTAGGACCTAACAGAACAGGAGACTTAGAAAAAGCAAACTTCTTGAAATGGCTGACTGGGGATGTATGCACATTTGACTCAGGTATACTAAACAGGGTTGGGGTAGCAGCTCCAAACTCTTCATGGGGAGGTGCAGGTTGGAGTGACTTATCTGGCAGATGAGCAGCACTAACAGCAGATTTCATACTGGATTTTCTGAAAAGTAAAACTATCAGTTGAAGCATTCACTATAAATTTTCAACAAAAAGTACATGCTCAGGGTTTCTCATACAATTTGTAAGGATTACTAACACAAACAAAAGGATTTGTATGTAACATTAATGGCTCTAGAGCAGGCATATGATAGAGCCAAGGGAGATGCTTTGTAGAAAAGGTGTTAAGAGTATATTATAAACGGTGAATTTGAAAATAGTAAAACACGTGGGAGGGTAGAAAGGGAAAAGGGTGAGTGGTGCCAGGTGTAGGTGAGTCTGTGACAGAAGTGTCTGAAATCCCTATGGTTCTAATCTGCTTCTGGATGGGGCGGTGAGGAAGATGAATGCTAGGGTTTTGAGAAGGGGGGGTCTGTAGTCTGTCAGATGTGGTGGAAGACCTTTGAGGAGATAAGTTACAATCTGCTGATGACAAGGAGTAAGAAACTGCAGAAGCTGGTTTCTAGGTTAGGGAGTTTGTGCAAAAGAAGAAAGTTGGGATTAAAAGTGAATCAAAGCTGGGTTATTAAGTTTTCCAGTAGAGAGACACAGGTTAGTTGGAGTGTGAGTGTTAACTGTGTTTTACATATTTAGGAGTGGACCTGGTAGCAAATGGAACCATGGGAGCTGAGCTGAAGTGAGCCATAGTGTCAGTGAGGGATAAGGTCCTGGGTGCATTAAGGAGTATGTGTGGAAAAAGGAGTGAAGACAGTTATGTTTAGTGATACAGTAGTCTCAACAGTGATGTGTAGATGCAAGGCACTGGTCCTAAATAAGAAAGTATGAACTGGGTGAATGTTCTGGAAATGAAATGTCTGATAACATAACATGTGGTGTGAGGAGGGTTGACTGAATGAGAAATGAGAGCATTAGTGTGCGTGAAGGGGGAGAGGGGTGCCATTTCACATGTGGCAGAGTGGTAACGGAAATGGATGGAGGCAGCAAGTATAGATATGTGCAAGTGTATATATGTATATGTCTGTGTATGTATATGTTGAAATGTATAGGTACGTATATGTGCATGCATGGGCATTTGTGTACATACATGTGTGTGTGGGTGGGTTGGGCCATTCTTTTGTCTGTTTCCTTGCACTACCTCGTTAATGTGGGAAACAGCGATTATGGGCTATGGATAGAGTTGTGTGCAGGAGGGTGGATGTGCTGGAAATGAGATGTTTGAGGACAATGTGTGGTGTGAGGTGGTTTGATCGAGTAAGTAAGGGTAAGAGAGATGTGTGGAAATAAAAAGAGTGTGGTTGAGAGAGCAGAAGAAGGTGTTTTGAAATGGTTTAGGCACATGGAGAGAATGAGTGAGGAAAGATTGACCAAGAGGATATATGTGTCGGAGGTGGAGGGAACGAGGAGAAGTGGGAGACCATTTTGAAGGTGGAAAGATGGAGTGAAAAAGATTTTGTGTGATCGGGGCCTGAACATGCAGGAGGGTGAAAGGCGGGCAAGGAATAGAGTGAATTGGATCAATGTGGTATACTGGGGTTGACGTGCTGTCAGTGGATTGAATCAGGGCATGTGAAGCGTCTGGGGTAAACCATGGAAAGCCGTGTAGGTATGTATATTTGCGTGTGTGGACGTGTATGTATATACATGTGTATGGGGGTGGGTTGGGCCATTTCTTTCGTCTGTTTCCTTGCACTACCTCGCAAACGCGGGAGACAGCGGCAAAAAAAAAAAAAAAAAAAAAAAAAAAAAAAAAAAAAAAAAAAATATACAGATATACGTATATACACACCCTGATTTCAGTGCATTATAAATGAAAGCCATGAGGCCATTATTTGTCTGTTTCTCATGCAATGGTGAGATAATGTATGTGAATGTGTGTGTGTGGGGGTAAACTTACCGAAAAATCTTAGTATGATCTTGGTTGGCAGTAGGTGATATGAAAATGCTGCTAGTGATGGGAAGACTAGTGAAGTGAGAGATATCTAGGAGAGGTAAAGAGGATTCCCTCTCACCAGTTGTATGCTTTTCATCCCTCTGCTGGTCAGCCCAAATTATCTTGCTTTCATCCATGCTTTCAGCAACATTCTGGTAATGCAGATTATCATCAACTATTATTAGAATATCAGTGCATAAATACTAGGATAAAACATATAGGAACAGACGTTATTCAATTTCCACTGTTACATAAGTAAATTGGGAATACAATTGGAAACAAATATTAAGCCGAGTTTAGTTAGCAACAGAATAATTTTTTTTTTTTTTTTTTTTTTTTTTTATACTTTGTCGCTGTCTCCCGCGTTTGCGAGGTAGCGCAAGGAAACAGACGAAAGAAATGGCCCAACCCCCCCCCCATACACATGTATATACACACGTCCACACACGCAAATATACATACCTACACAGCTTTCCATGGTTTACCCCAGACGCTTCACATGCCTTGCTTCAATCCACTGACAGCACGTCAACCCCTGTATACCACATGACTCCAATTCACTCTATTTCTTGCCCTCCTTTCACCCTCCTGCATGTTCAGGCCCCGATCACACAAAATCTTTTTCACTCCATCTTTCCACCTCCAATTTGGTCTCCCTCTTCTCCTCGTTCCCTCCACCTCCGACACATATATCCTCTTGGTCAATCTCTCCTCACTCATTCTCTCCATGTGCCCAAACCATTTCAAAACACCCTCTTCTGCTCTCTCAACCACGCTCTTTTTATTTCCACACATCTCTCTCACCCTTACGTTACTTACTCGATCAAACCACCTCACACCACACATTGTCCTCAAACATCTCATTTCCAGCACATCCATCCTCCTGCGCACATCTCTATCCATAGCCCACGCCTCGCAACCATACAACATTGTTGGAACCACTATTCCCTCAAACATACCCATTTTTGCTTTCCGAGATAATGTTCTCGACTTCCACACATTTTTCAAGGCTCCCAAAATTTTCGCCCCCTCCCCCACCCTATGATCCACTTCCGCTTCCATGGTTCCATCCGCTGACAGATCCACTCCCAGATATCTAAAACACTTCACTTCCTCCAGTTTTTCTCCATTCAAACTCACCTCCCAATTGACTTGACCCTCACCCCTACTGTACCTAATAACCTTGCTCTTATTCACATTTACTCTCAACTTTCTTCTTCCACACACTTTACCAAACTCAGTCACCAGCTTCTGCAGTTTCTCACATGAATCAGCCACCAGCGCTGTATCATCAGCGAACAACAACTGACTCACTTCCCAAGCTCTCTCATCCCCAACAGACTTCATACTTGCCCCTCTTTCCAGGACTCTTGCATTTACCTCCCTTACAACCCCATCCATAAACAAATTAAACAACCATGGAGACATCACACACCCCTGCCGCAAACCTACATTCACTGAGAACCAACAGAATAATACTAATACATTTATAGATGTAGAACTTCCATAAGGTTCATCAAATATGATGAAAAGGTTAAATGTGCATCTGATTTTAAAATTTACAAATTCACTCTGTATCAACTCAATAAATACAAAGAACCTACTTACATGCGTAAAGAAGGAACATTTACTTCAAGCACCATCATCATTGTGAATCATCCCCATAAATGTTGATCAAAATGAGGACAATGAGATGATTTCATGGTAGCTTTTACTCAATTTCTGAACTTAATAATGAACAAACAATTACTTCAATGCCAAAGGCTAGTAACAGAGCATTGAAAAGCAATTAATAGACTGTTCTGGCATAGCTAAATCTGCTGATGCTTGACTTGATAAAATATCAGTTATAAAACATTTACTTAAATCTATATTTATTATACTTTGCCGCTGTCTCCCATGTTAGCAAGGTAGCGCAAGGAAACAGACAAAAGAATGGCCCAACCCACCCACATACACATGTATATACATAGACGGCCACACACGCACACATACATTTCAATGTATACATACATATACATACACACATATATACACTTGTACACATTCATAATGCTACCTTCATCCATTCCCACCACCACCCCACCACACATGAAATGGCACCCCCTCCCCCAGCGTGTGTGCGAGGTAGCACTAGGAAAAGACAACAAAGACCACATTCGTTCACACTCAGTCTCTAGCTGTCATGTGTAATGCACCGAAACCACAGCTCCCTTTCCACATCCACACTCCACAAAACTTTCCATGGTTTACCCCAGACGCTTCACATGCCCTGGTTCAATCCACTGACAGCATGTCGACCCCAGTATACCACATAGTTACAATTCACTCTGTTCCTTGCACACCCTTCACCCTCCTGTATGTTCAGGCCCCGACCGATCAAAATCTTTTTCACTCCATTCTTCCACCTCTAATTTGGTCTACCACTTCTTGCTCCCTCACCTCCAACACATTTTTTTTTTCAAACTATTTGCCATTTCCCGCATTAGCGAGGTAGCGTTAAAAACAGAGGACTGGGCCTTTGGGGGAATATCCTCACCTAGCCCCCTTCTCTGTTCCTTCTTTTGGAATATTAAAAAAAAAAAAAGAGAGGGGAGGATTTCCAGCCCCCCCACTCCAACACATATAAGTACATAAATTATGTAATGGGATGCTCCATTTGTAAGGTATTCTTTTTCCAACACAATATGTCATGTGTGGTGGGGTGGTGATGGGAATGGATGAAGGCAGCAAGTATGAATATGTATATGTATATGTCTGTGTATGTATACCTTGAAATGCATAAGTGCGTGTATGGATGTTTATGAATATACATGTGTATGTGGGTGGGTCTGTTTCCCTGCGCTACCTCACTGATGCAGGAGACGGCAATTAAGTATAATATAACATATATATACCTAAACTATCCTCATAAGTTTCCTTCAACATTAACTTACGTACTATCACCCATACACTCACAAGAATTTGTTCACTGTTCTTCACTGAGAAAATGGTACAGAATCTTTTTTCTCTTATTCAGTCCATCCAATGCTGCAGCTGACTGTCACTATGGATGAGTGAGACTCTAGTCATGTTCTTAACATCACATGGACTCCAGCTTCACTCATCTACAGTAACAATCACACTTTTAACTAGAAAGTCTGTGTGCACAAAATACCCACATCATAGTCTCCAAGAACTTGTATGTACAAATTACCCAAATGATGGTCTCCAAGAAATACAAATGATGGCAATGAAGGTTTAACATTACATACAAAACAGAAAAAAATAAATTGTCGTATTCAACAATGTTCAATGCAGAATGAACACAAGGCCAAAACTAAGGATGGATTTACCGTACTCAATACAGTGTCCCATGCATCAATTATTCAACAAAGTCATCAATCTTAAAACACTTTAAACTACATTCACAAAACTCCCAAAGTTCAGGTTTTACTAATTATTAACTCATGAGGTAACTGTTCTTGTTCTTTGCCAGCCTGCAAAACTGAGGCCAGGGACCTGTTTTGCAAATACACTACCTTTTATATAAAAAGCTGTCTTTGACTTCAGATGTATATAGTACAAATGCAACCACCCACCATGTAAGCACATCAATAAGGCACAGTGAAATTCTAAGATTAATTCATAACTGTAAAGTTGATATTTTTGTAAGGGTAATTTATATAGGTGGCAGCTAAGGAGTAGATATGTGCAAATGAAGGCCCTCTTTAACAGCTCCTTTAAACACTTCATAAAGGCATGTGACTTTTCATATTACAGATTATCTTTTATACTAACTCCATCATTTTTAACAAAATAGCGAAAGGAATAGACAACTGATCTTTTGAGGAAAAATATCCGTTTGACTCCTCTTCTGTTACTTCTTTAAGAAAGAAATGATACAAGAGAGGTCAATTTCCAGTCCCCCACTCCAATGACATGCAGGTGACATGTGGGTAGCAATACTTTCACCATTATCACCAAAAATAAACTTGTTACTGCTCAATATACAGCAAAATGGATGAGTAATTCTCTAGTCATGTTCATAATCATCATGAACCAAAGTACTACTCACCAATCACACTGAATGAATCCATTTGGTTATACACTATACATCTTGAAACATTTACATTATCTACTTTAAGTCAAACCTGAGAAATACAGAGCAAAATAGTTAAAAGAAAAGTGAATAAAAAAGAAAAACAAACAAAAGAAACTAATATAACATTATGAATGCTCCTGCACTACATGCACAAATGGCCACAAAGTTAAGATCTTCACTATCAAGATCATGATGAATATATGTAAGCATGTTAAAAAAAAAAAAAAAAAAAAAAAAAAAAAAAAAAAAAAACATCAGAAATTTCTACATACATACAGCAGGGAATTTCTTCGTACCATATGCCATACTTCTGGCATCATCTGCATTACATTTTTCATCTGAGATATGCATGTAAATATAAGAAGTAACATTTTTTTCAGTAACCAAATTCTATTATTTTTCACTTCACCAATGCTCATGTGTAACTTCAATTAATGCTCAGACGAGCAATGTAATAAGCCATCTATATAAATGACTATGAGGATGGGGGCTCTGCTGTAGAGCAGATGGAGAGAATTCATTTTACTACCTGCCATCTACATATACATTATCATCAGCTCCATTCCAAATTTTGTAAAAACACACTCCCATCTCATTTCAAACATAAATCTGCCTCTTGACACTCTAATACATCTTTTTTAGATCATCTGTTACCACTCCCATTTGTGCTTTTGTTCTCCTTACACTATTAATCTAATATTTTCTTACTTAAGATCACAGTGAACCTCAATTCCTATCTCTCATCTGCCCTCTTTTTCAGCTCACATACCTCATGCTCAACTTTACCTCCTCATTCCAGCACTCACTACCCTCTTTCATACACCCATATCCTACCTTCAGCATACCACACTAAGGAAATGCATTCCTTAACAGTCCAGTCTTCCAGTCCCTTACCTTCATTCTTTAGTTCACTTCTACTTGCATCACTTTACACTGGCCACTTTTTGAAACTTTCTCACTCTTACCCCTTATTTTGCATGTATATCATTTATATTTAAGGGTTAAAAGCTTTTTGGCATATACTGACACATAACTAGAGAATTTAACTTACTGTATCTAAATACATGGCACATCACATGGCTAAGTAAACTTGCACATATTAGAGTAAGGACCAAACAATTTTGCATCACATTTTTCTGAAGTTGGTTATTTCATTCTCTCTAGGGATAAAGGCCTAATATAATGAAAGTGGCTGCAGTGTATGGTCAGGGAACAGCAAGAAGACATGGTATGATAAAGGGATTTGATAAGACATCCTATAAAATAAACAAACATTTAATTCTAAAGATGGAGCACTGAGCTAGTAAATGCTAGAAAGAAATGGTACATATTGCAACTAAAAATCTTATTTGAGTAATGCTAGAAAGAGAATCAGAAGTAGAAAAAAGCTAAGTATATGAAGAGGTTGATGTACCAGTGCATACATTATACTGTTAATTCCACATCAACTACCGTCCAGGGCAACAGAAAGTCTTAGATTTGAAGACAAATAAATTTTCACAAAAAAGTAATGCAATTATGCAGTTATTAAAAACAAACCATTTTCAGCCAAGACAAAAAATCAATATGACCATACAAACCTTAAAAAGACTCTCTATTTCCGGCGTACACTGATTTTGGGCACGAAGATGTACATAAAACCGTCTTGCAGTAACTAAAAGAAGGCTGATCAACTGTTCTGAATCATTCTGCTCTTGAAAACCTTCTTTGACTAATCCTCTTAAATATTCTGCAAGCTGATGAAGATCCCGCAGAGCAAGCTGCAAAAAGTACGATAACTTAAGTTTAGTGTCACTGGAGCAGTCATAAATGGAATGGAGCAATTCACATCACAAAAGGGTCAATGAAAAATTATGTAAAATGCTGCATCACAGGGAAAGGAAAAGGTTGCTGACACACCTTCAACAGACATAATGCAGATGAACAAATGCAAGAAAAGCAATTCTTTTTCTATAGTAATATTTGCTCCAAGTCAGATGATAGAAGAACCAGCCACTGGAGGAGAAAAAAACACAATGTACAGTAGATAGGAGGCAAATTTAGAATATGAACCATCACATCAAACTGCATGCCACCAGACAGCTGAATCCTGCATATTAAATTTCAACATTTAAGTAATTATATTTGGCATGAATAATTACAAAACTATCTATATACAGTGGGAATCACTTGAGCAAAAAACATCAAGAGAATCATTAGTCTTCCAAGGTCCTCATTTTTTTCTCTTTTATCAATATAAACCATCCCTTAACTCTATTATTCAGGGCTTGTGATTCTTAACTTGAAAAAAATAGAACTCACATTTGCTTCGTTCTTTTCAATTAGTTCTTGTGATCCTTTTGAAGGTTGACTTGAGGACGGTCCCAGGTGGTTCAGTTCATTGCGAATTATTTCTAATTTGGCAAAGTTGGCATTCAGTTTCATTTCCACAGACTGCTGGAGTTTTTGTATCTGACTTAATCGATTATTCAGATTGCGGATCGTACGCTCACACTTGGATATGCTCTGTTGAAAATATAAATGAAATAAATGAATTATAGAAAAGCAATAAAGTACATTCTGTAGTTCAAATCTAAGAGAATTTAACATGATCATCAGGTAGTATTTTACATTTTATCTATTTCATATATTTATCAGGAACTCCCATTTTCATGGTGAATCAAGTGGATACAAACGTGCATCTTTAGTGTGAATTGACTGCAAAACAGTAATCCCCATCCCCAATGGCACACACTGGGTAGGAATGCCCAATTCCCTGAGTGGACTTGTAACATGAAAGTTTCATAGATTTTACCTTATCCAGTCGCTGGGAAGCAAAAGCAATTATTTTCATTCGGTGAAGATGAGTAGTACATGTGTGAATCTTGTACTCTATTTCACGCTGAGAACTCAATAGCTGGTGAAGCTCCCATCTCAGTGCCTTACGTTCATGACTAGCCTCAACTAGCCTCTTCTGTATCTCTGCCTCTTCTTCAGAGAGAGATGGTTCATGTAATTCAAGTCTTGATTTTGCACATTTTTCCTGCAAAATAATAATTTACAAAGTGTGAGAGGAAAAGAAATACTTCCTTAAATAAATCATTCAACATATTCCATTTATTCACACCAAATAAAGGTTTATGTATCTAACATGTTGCAAAATTAGCAACTGAGTCTATTCTATCCAAAAAAGTGTTAATAGTAAGGTTGCAAATAACACCCTATATGAGAACACTAACTCAACTAGGAGAGTGGATCATGTAACACTTGATTCACATGCATTGCAGCATTGTAGTTAAATTAGAATGAGTGGTAACGTCAGGAAAATATTAACAATATCTGTAATAAGATACAATGCCAAAGGTTATTTTATCTATTATACTTTGTCACTGTCTCCCGCGTTAGCAAAGTAGCGGAAGGAAACAGACAAAAGAATGGCCCAACCCACCTACAAACACATGTATATACATACACGTCCACACATGCACATATACATACCTATACATCTCAACGTATACATATATGTACACACAGACACATACATATATACACATGTACACAATTCATACTGTCTGCCCTTATTCATTCCTGTTGCCACCCTGCCACACATGAAATAACAACCCCCCCCCTCCATGCATGTGCGTGAGGTAGCGATAGGAAAGGACAACAAAGGCCACATTCGTTCACACTCAGTCTCTAGCAGTCATGTATAATACACCGAAACCACAGCTCCCTTTCCACATCCAGGCCCCAAAGAACTTTCCATGGTTTACCCCAGACACTTCACATGCCCTGGTTCAATCCACTGACAGCACGTCGACCCAGGTATACCACATCCTTCCAATTCACTCTATTCCTTGTATGCCTTTCACTCTTTCACCAAAGGTATGTTTCTTTATGTTAAGAGCCAGGTAAACTTCCAAGTTAGATCTTTTTATATTGGGTCTCACTCAAGCAAAGTCCACACTTGAGTTACAGGCCTTATCCCAATCAGTTCTCTAAATGCTGGGAACCAAATGTATACATTTCATTAGTATTTATTTATCTATTTATTTTGCTTTGTTGCTGTCTCCCGCGTTAGCGAGGTAGCGCAAGGAAACAGACGAAAGAATGGCCCAACCCACCCACATACACATGTATATACATACACGTCCACACACGCAAATATACATACCTGTACATCTCAATGTATACATATACATACACACACAGACATATACATATATACACATGTACATAATTCATACTATCTGCCTTTATTCATTCCCATCGCCACCTCGCCACACATGGAATAACAACCAAAACCACATTTCATTAGTATCATACACAACCTTTTCATGCAATAAGTAAGGTTTTGTAACAAGTTAGAGAGTAACTTCCAACTGCTGACACATGGGCCAACAATGAAGAAAACAATCCCTGAGTGTTACCCAACCTCCACTGACAACATGAAAAGCTGGAGATCAGAGTGTAACTCTCAGTGGAGAGACAGACAAAGAAATCCCTACGTAGCTGCTTTGCTTTGCATATAACAATATTACAGTTGACAAATTTTTTTTTTTTTTTTGCCGCTGTCTCCCGCATTTGCGAGGTAGCACACGGAAACAATACCTACACAGCTTTCCATGGTTTACCCCAGACGCTTCATATGCCCTGATTCAATCCACTGACAGCACGTCAACCCCGGTATACCACATCGATCCAATTCACTCTATTCCTTGCCCTCCTTTCACCCTCCAGCATGTTCAGGCCCCGATCACACAAAATCTTTTTCACTCCATCTTTCCACCTCCAATTTGGTCTCCCACTTCTCGTTCCCTCCACCTCCGACACATATATATCCTCTTGGTCAATCTTTCCTCACTCATTCTCTCCATGTCCCCAAACCATTTCAAAACACCCTCTTCTGCTCTCTCAACCACGCTCTTTTTATTTCCATACATCTCTCTTACCCTTACGTTACTTACTCGATCAAACCACCTCACACCACACATTGTCCTCAAACATCTCATTTCCAGCACATCCATCCTCCTGCGCACAACTCTATCCATAGCCCACGCCTCGCAACCATACAACATTGTTGGAACCACTATTCCTTCAAACATACCCATTTTTGCTTTCCGAGATAATGTTCTCGACTTCCACACATTCTTCAAGGCTCCCAGGATTTTCGCCCCCTCCCCCACTCTATGATCCACTTCCGCTTCCATGGTTCCATCCGCTGCCAGATCCACTCCCAGATATCTAAAACACTTTACTTCCTCCAGTTTTTCTCCATTCAAACTTACCTCCCAATTGACTTGACCCTCACCCCTACTGTACCTAATTACCTTGCTCTTATTCACATTTACTCTTAACTTTCTTCTTTCACACACTTTACCAAACTCAGTCACCAGCTTCTGCAGTTTCTCACATGAATCAGCCACCAGCGCTGTATCATCAGCGAACAACAACTGACTCACTTCCCAAGCTCTCTCATCCCCAACAGACTTCATACTTGCCCCTCTTTCCAAAACTCTTGCACTCACCTCCCTAACAACCCCATCCATAAACAAATTAAACAACCATGGAGACATCACATACCCCTGCCGCAAACCTACATTCACTGAGAACCAATCACTTTCCTCTCTTCCTACACGTACACGTGCCTTACATCCTCGATAAAAATACTATTACTAAATCTACTACTATTTCATTTGTAACTTTGTTAATAGTTCTGGTCTACTGACAATTTATCTTTTTAATATAATAAGATGGCATTTATGGATCTGAAGAAAGCATTTGAAGAGTTGACACAAATACTTTGTGGAAGGTCCTAAGTACATATATTTTTTCATACATGCTCACCATTTCCCACATGAGCAAGGAAGAAGAGGAAAGAGAAGTCATTATCATGGAGGGCAAAAATGTGTACGTTTAAGCATAAAATAGCCCCAATGATGTATGGATGTAAGGCATAGGATATAGATAAGGATGTGATGGAAATAGAATGTTTGAGGACAATATGTGATGTGAGGTGGGGTCTGATTGAGCAGTAAAAGTGAGAGAGAGAGGAGCAGTAATAAGTGTGTCATTGAGTAAGCTGATACAGGTGCACAGCAATGGTATGGACATATGGAGAGGATCAGTACGAAGAGACTGATGAAGACAATATAGGATTCAAAAGCTGAGGAGACAAAAAGTGACTGCAATAGTTCAGCTTAGGCACTAACACAGATGAATTTCATCTTTCTTCTCTATTTTCTATTACCTATCACATGTAGAGTATGAATTGAAAGATATAAATTAAGTCAATATTACCAGCATATGTTCATCATTGACAGCAATTTTCTTTTCACATTTAGTCTCTTGTTGAGGTGCTGATTCTAATGGTTGTGCTGTAACAGCTGTCAGTTCTTCCCTCTGGACTTCCCACTCCTTTTCCTTCTCTTCATATTGCTTTACCTACCAAGTGGGAAAAATAAAGTTTATACAGCTAATTCAATATCAACTTAGCCATCCAAATCTATTGTCTTTTCATTCCACACCATAATAACATGTTCTATACATTGACTTTAAAGTACCTGATCCATCAATTAACTCATGAACTTCCAACCCTCAAAATTCACATATTTCAAGTCTTGTTAGTTTGTTACACCAAATCAATGTCAATCTGGAATTATGTTATGGTATGACCTGTAACTATAAATTTTTCTCATGAGCTCTGAAAATTTTCCCTATAATTCTACTACTTACTATGCAAAATAACTTCAGCAACTAACCTTCTCCTTAAGGCTGCATATCTCCTGTCTCAGGTCTTCAACAATCTTGAGGTAATTAGAAACATGTTGGTCCACATTCAAAAGATTCTTTTTTATCTGTAAAAATAAACATAAGGCTTTAGCTAAATAATGTTCAAATTTTCTCCAAATTCCTTATGATCCACATTTATAACAAACAAGAACAAAAGTCACCAATCGGAGGCCTATACAACCAACCTTCAATTTCAGAATACATTCTAAACTACAGTAATGAGGTTTTTCACTTAATAAATGAGTAGCTTAAAACAAAAAAGAATCAATTAACAGACATTCTCCATCTGCCATGTTCAACACGCTGGAAACCATTATCTTTTTTTTTTATTACAAAAAACACCATCAAAGGCCAGTGTTGTCAAAAACTTAGTAAAGATGCATTTGACCTAACATGAAATGATCCAGTCAATAATTTGCAGTGTCATGGGTACAGTGGAGATGCACTTCTCAAGAGTAAATTGAAGATGTTCGTCAAGGGTAAAGTGAAATTTGCTTATTCAAGGAAACAGTGAAGATGTCTTTGTCAAGAGTGAAGATGATTGTATGAATGGTAAGATGAATATAGCTTTATCAAGGCTGTAGTGACATTTTGTTTATCAAGGGTGAAGTTCTCATGTACTTGTTTGAAAATGCAGGCATTTCTGTACTTACAGTAGTTTTTATAGTCTTTGCACGGTTAGCATAACGTAATGTATTGTAAGTGTCTTCAAAAGTTGTTGAAGCTGGGGAAACTGCTGCAATCATAACACTCCTACAATTCCCTCCAAGTGAATCTTTCAAAAGGCGTGTCAACTTGCTGTCACGGTATGGGATATGACGCTGTCCATCTGCAAGAGCATTGATGCAATTTCCTGAAAAATGAGAATATCGTTAATTCCATTACAGATCTACACTTATCTGAAGACTTGGGACATACCATGGGAACATATATTCAGGTACTCATGGAAAGAATATATTGTACTCACTTTTGTGAGAGAAAACACCACAAACATAACAGAGATTGGAAGAATCAGTAAAAGCAAATCAGCGGAAAAAGTGGACCAAACATTTGTATGAAGCAATTATGGACCAATAGAGAATGTGAGCAAACAAGTCCATAGTTTCATCTATTCCTGTTGCTAACTTACTAAATCAAGAAACAGTAAGTAATTAGCATAAAATACATACTATAAGCATTCAATGTTTCTTCACTTGCTCCATTTATTCATTATTCAATAACAAGAGAAGAATATCATTACAATTTTCCTTACTCGTGTCTTTTGTATTTCTTGGTGACCTCTCATGGTCAGATCTATTTTGACATTGTAAGATGATCCATGTTTTCCATGACTGTATATATTTCTGACACCAATTCCAACTGAAACTACCTCAAAGGGTGGCCAAGGCAACAGTCTCCATAACTACAGAACTCCAGTGCAACTTCTTAGCCTTTAGTGCCTCATCCTTAACAGACCACTGGGAGAGTGCAAGTCAGCACAATGTGAAGAGGCTTCAACCTAATGTTCCTAATGACTTCTTCTATCTAATGCTCCTACCTACTACTTCTACCTAATGTTTCTAATACTGCTCCTACCATTTTGCAATGGAATAGAAAAAAAAAGGCACATGGTAGATTACCTAACAGGAATATATCATAGAAAGTTCAGCAAAGGATGAAGGAAGAATAGGAAATATATAAGTGGAATGTTAAGAAGCTGATAGAGGAAAGCAAAGAAAGAGTAGAGAGATTTTGGAAAGCTAAGTGAAAAGTTTCTGGATAATGTGAGAAGTAAGGATGGGGAATTTCTGAATCAAAAGGAGAAAGTGAAAGGAAGATGGAAAGAGTGTTTTGAAGAACTAACGAAAGTGGGAGAAGGGGAGGCAGCACTTGTTACATGCATGGGTATGGAGGATGAAAGGCAATACAAGTGCAGAGGCCTATAGCAAAAAGGGAGGTATAAAGGGCAATAATGAGGCTGAAGGTAGGAAAGGCACCTGGAGTGGATGGGATTATGGCTGAAATGCTGAGGTATGGAGGAGAAAGTGCAATAATAGTGGATGCATCTTAAATGTAATTCAGCATGAAAACAAAGTGTGCTAGAGGATTGGGTGAAAACTATTGTCATTCCTTTATAAAAGGGAAGGATACTAAGGATGTATGTCGCAATCATAGATGAATAAGTCTGTAAATTATACCAGGAAAAGCGTATTCAAGAATATCAATTGACAAAGTGACGGAAGTGATTGAATGCAAAACAAGTGAAGAGTAAGGGGGTTTTAGGAAAGGTAGGGGTGCAGGGATCAGATTTTTGTTGTAAAGATGACGATGGGAAAGTATTTAGCAAAAGGTCTGATGTATACAGTTTTACTTATTTGGAGAAAGCGTATGACAGTCGAGTGGAAAGCTATGTGGGATGTGTTAAGGATATATGGTATAGGGGAGCAACTGTTGGATAGTGTAAAAACCCTCAATAGAGGAGCAAATGGATAAATAAGAGTGGATGGAGAGCTGAGCACAAGTTTTGGGATACATGTAGATGTGATGTCAACATGGCTTTTTTTTATATATATGGATGGATTGATAAGGGAAACGAAAGCAAAACTAGGGAGTGCAGATATGGAGTGTGGCAGTGAACTGTGGAGAGGTAGAATGGGTGAAACATACTTTGAGGGGGTTTGAACATGTAGAAAGAATGCAAGACAGAGTACATAAGGAGAGTGTATGATAGCAAAATTAAAGGGACTGGTGTGAGTGGAAGGCCACATGTGACATAGGGTGGAGGAATACGGGAGAGAAATAGTGGAAGAATGCATGAAATGGTGTATGTGAGAGAGGCATGTAAGGCTTGCAAGAAGTGATAACTCTTTTGCCATGGCCACCCCTTGATGGGAGTTCCCGGAGGGAACAGGCATCAGAGATGTAGAGATAGCATGGATAGCGCATAGTGCTTACCACAGGAAAATCCAGAGTTACGAAGAATGAGCTGCATGAGTTAAGTGTTTTCTAGTGTTATATATGACAAGGAGAGATTGTGTGTTAGAAGACAGGATGCCAGTATTCCACATGTTAGTGATGCAGAAAGAAAAAACAGCTACCTAGGTAAGAGAAGAGCAACCTGACAACCACCAAAGTGCTGGTTTACTTAGCAAATGTCACTAACCCTCCTGATACCCAGGCAGGTAGTACTAGTAATATAATATACTGTCCTGGTCTTTGGTTGCCTACCAACTACTACCTTGTCATATCTAATAATAATCCTGACATGAATTCACGTTTACTCAAAATCCTGTGGACCAAACATACAAGAAATACTGTTTATCTTAATCTACTCCATCTGCATCTTATCCACCCTTTCCACATCTAGTTCTATATTATAACAACCCCAGCATCCCTTTGATGGGACTCCTACAACATCAAGGCTGCACTCCAAGAGTAGGGGAATAATGGACTCGCTCAGAGCGAGGAGGTCCGCAATGAGATCATACTCATTTTGTCCAATGACTATACAACCATACTGAAGGTGACTTTTCCCTTTACAGCATGACCATACACAAATGGAGTCTGGTAACACCCAACAGATTATAATCTATTACTAATGCTAATAACAGAGCAATGGAGATTATTCTGTTTACAGATGGAAAACTGACATACCAAGCGCAAGAAGAGACTTGTTTATGCTGGCACCCTCTCTAAACCTGGCCCCCTTAAAGCCTGTTGCAGTTCCTCTCTCAGATCCAGCAAGATCAATCATGGACAGCTTGGCAATAGAAACACTGCCTTTTACATTTGCTGTGCGTTCTTGCTGACGAACAAAAATCTGAAGAACATTGAATTACATAAATCTTCTACATGTCAATTTGTTTGGAATTATAGAATAAATCTTAAGGATGCAAATATTCATCTGAAATGAACTGGATCAATATATACAAACCTTCATGATCAACAAAGTTAAGATTTCAAACCAAAAAATAGGTAGCACTCAATATTGCTTGTAGAGCCTGACTAAACATGATCAAGCCATATCAAAATTTTTTTTTTTCTTACACTTCATTGCCATTTCCTGTATAAAAGAGGTAGTGCCAGGAACAGTGAGGCAAGTGCAGGATAGTTTTGAAGCAAGCATTCGAGGTCTTTAGCGTGGGAACTTTCATCTTGGGCAAGATGGGCATCTGTGGTAAGTTAAATTGGTGTTTGTTATGCTGAACAAATGGGTGGTGTCCAGAATGCAGACAGGAAAGTCTAACCTGTTTATGTCTGGGAAGTACAAAAATAATGGAAAACGTTATTCAGATGCATGACATGGATCCGAGCCCCGGGGGCTGGGACACAAAAAAACTCACATATACAGAGCCCAAAACAACAATACAGCAGAGGGAGGGGAGCAACATTTCGGGAGACGAAAAGGGATGACTGAATAGAGGTGACTGCAGGAGAGTTAATATGGTGGAGCACTTATGGTGGCTAATGGCAAGCCTGTCAGCAGATGATACTGTGTTGTTTGCAGAGAGTGAAGAGGAGTTACAGAAGGTTGTAAGTGTGTTTTATGATGGAAGCATAGGAGATTGAAGGTAAATGCAAGTAAAAGTAAAGTATTGGTGTCTGAGAGGAAATGGAGTGAAAGTATAGATTTTGTAAAACAATATAGATTGAAAGAAGAAAGTGTACTAAACATTGCTGTGGATATGGTGAGTGAGGGAACTTAAGTATCTGGGAGATGTCTTGGGTAAGTTTGATACGGAATAGCGATAAGGGAGAGAGCAGTGCAAGGTAGAAGAAGCATTGGGGCCGTTAACAGATTAATAAAGTCATGTAAGGACAGGGATAAGTGGAGACTCCTTTGCCATGGCCACCCCTTGATGGGAGTTCCCAGAGGGAATGGGCATCAGAGATATAGATATAGATAGAGAGTACTAAATTCCACTATTGTTAGAAAAAGATGGAAGAGCTAACCTGGATATGGCAAAAGCACTCAACAGTGAAGTACACGAGTCGCTCTACACATAAAACAAAAGCCAAAATTAAAATAATTTTGGCAATTATACAATACCCTTTAGAAGAACGTTTTGTGTTTAATAACATGTAGGAATTCCAAGATAAAGTACTGTAAATACAGTTAAGCAAAATATATTTATCACAAGGTCTTATTGTTTCAAAAATCAGTAGCAAAAAACAAGCAAGATTCACAGATATGGGTGGAAGTTACTTTTTTGAATCACTAAATCTATCAAGCATATCCACACTCTGAGATATGGTACAGGTCTCAAATGACCCTTGAACTGTAACATACATCATGCAAGACATGCACAACAAATGTAAATATCAACACTCCAACACATGAAAACAAATGCATATAAAGCATTTACTTTTTCACTTCATATAACATTTATCCCTGGGAATAGATGAGAAAGAATACTGCCCCCTCATTCCCTGCGTGTCGTAGAAAGCAAATGAGAGGAGTGGGGGTGGGTGGGTGGAAATCCTCCCCTCCTGTATTACACTCCTAAAGAAAGAACAGTGCAAGGAGCCAGGCAAGGAATTTTTCAAAGGCTCTGTCTTCTGTTTTTGATGATACCTCACTCTTGCAGGAAATGGCGAGTATGTATGAAAAAACAAGTACATGTTTTTTAAGCTTAATTTCACATATTCTTTTGTGGACAGTGATAGTTAGATTTTCTTACTGCAGCAGTGTAAGTTTTATGAAAGCATAAACAGTGATTATGAGAAACAGAGCTTGTGGAGAGGCGAGATAAATATGGTACTGTCCTGTGATCAAAGCATGCATCCTGCTCTAAAGCAGAGAGCACATAATACACTGACGGAATGATATATAAAATATCTCCAACTACTGTTTTTGTAATGATAGCAGGTCATATGACAACTTACCTGAAAAACAGCATGAGACCTAGATGATTCTGCATTAGCATCAGTAGGGTGTTGTGTCCGATTCTGATTTCCCACAGCCAACATTTGCATTAATTCTTCTGTGTTATTTGGTTTATGGAGTGACAATCCAGGAATCAAAACCTGCTGTCCAGCTTCTTGCACATTGAGGGGTTTTCCTGGCTGTAGAAGGTCACGTACCATTTCATTGTATACCTGCATTCAAGAGAGGTATAATTCAGAATTAGGACTTGCAGGATAGAGAACTGCAATTATGTGGTTTACAGGAGTCGATATGATGTCAACGGACTGAACCAGGGTATGTGAAGTGTCAGGGGTACACCATGGTTGGGTCTGTGGGGCCTGGTTGTGGACAGGGAGCTGTGGTCCATAGCGTGAAGAGTAAGACCACTGTATCTATATCTCTGATTTTGTTCCTTCTGGGGTGGCTTTGGCAAAAAGAGTCCCCATAACTAAAGAGCAAGTGCCACTTCTTAGCCTTTCAAGCTTCACTCTTAACAGGCCACTGGCAGAGGGCAACTCTCACAAGATGTTTCTAGAGGATCCTTCTTATGTTCCTAATGAATACCTCTACCTAATAAGCCTATCAAATGTTTCTGCCTAATCTTCCAACTATAAAGTACAATGAAGTACATATTTCAGCGATATCTTAATATATTTTCCCATTCAGTCCAGTCAAAATGGGTCTGAATCAAACGTCAAAACATTCTAAAATCCATAAGGCTGCCATAAAGTTCAGACATCATTTTCAAAGCAAAGTAAGCACAGACATCGATCTCAAAATGGTAGGAATTTGCCCAGTGCTTCTCATCTTGATCAATATTACCTTTTGAACCAGGAAATTACATTAGAATAAGGATGACATTAAGCACTAACCATGTATCATCCTTTTTTCATAATTTGACCTTGTCATTTCAACAGAAATAATAAAAATAACCTCAACATAAGAGATTCCAACTTCACAAGTCTTTTCCTCCTTAATCTCTTCAATGCAACGGTACAGTTCCATCAAAGTAAGGAAAGTGATGCCAGGACACTCAGCCTTCCCAAGCATGGTGAATGTTTTACCAGCACCTGTTGCTCCATACGCAAAAACTGCAAGTAAATAATGATATCCAATTGGAAAATAATCTATACCTGGTTAAACTGATTAAAAATAATTTTTCAAATGAATTGCAATATCATGTTTTTCCTTCGTAAAAATATATAAAATTGCAAATCACCCAGTCAACCGATTTTTTTTCTAATTTTGCATGATTTCCAAGCATACAGGAAATAAAGTAATCTACAGACAATTTAGATCCTTTGATCTCATACAATAAGAAAAAAATAATATCTTTTGCACACCCCACACATTGCTAAACTTCACTCTCACCTGAACAGTTGTAACCACTAAGAACTGTGCTAACAATATCTTTTGTTGTTGCTTCATAAATATCTTCATTGCTAGAATCAACATTAAAAACACGTTCAAAAACAAATTTCTGCTCTTTAGGTGGTCGTTTATTTAGATCACGTGTTCGTTGCCGCACTCCTTTGAAGAAAAACTCATCCTCTTCTTCCTTTGGGTCAAATATCAACATATGGTCATCCACAACTCTCACCACACATCTGAAAACATTCCAACCAAATCATTATTGTTGGGTATTGGTGTGAAGAAAAAAATCAAACTACAGTACAGTGTGTAAATAATCAAATAAATAATGAACCAAGGTTCTTTTGAAAATATCTAATGATGTTCAAGTAAAATGTAAATGAAAAACAATCATCTTGTCCAATTATGTGAAATGGTAAAAATTTCTAAAGCAACAATAAAACCCGAATTCTAGGTAACTATTTCTCTTATACCTAAGAATGTAGCATTTGGAACAAATGAACGTAGGCCTTGCTTACAAACACCCATTTTCTAACCCAGTTTATGAAAGTCAACTATAATACGGAGAAGGCGAGTAATGAGTATGGGACAGTAAGAAAGTCTTTATATATGAACACTGTCTAGAAGGAAACAAGGTGTACATGTATGTATTCTGAGAGCAATGAAGAATATGTGGAAAGAAAGAATATTAGCTCGCATGGCAAAAATGGGTATGCTTGAAGGAATATTAGTTCTAACAATGTTATGTGGTTGTGAGACATGGGTTATGGAACAGGTTGTGCGGAGAATGGTGAATGTGTTGGAAATGAAATGTTTGAGGACGTGCGGAGGAGGGTGGATGTGTTGGAAATGAAATGTTTGAGGACGTGCGGAGGACGGTGAATAAGTTGGAAGTGAAATGTTTGAGGACAATGTGTTGTGATGTGGTTTGATCAAGTAAGTATTGAAAGGGTAAGAGAGATGTGTGGTAATAAAAGAGTGTGGGTGAGAGAGCAGAAGAAGGTGTGTTGAAATGGTTTGAACATATGGAGAAACTGAGTGAGGAAAGATTGACAAAGAGGATATATGTGTCAGAGGTGGAGGGAACAGAGAAGTGGGACACCAAATTGGAGGTGGAAGGATGGAGTGAAAAATATTTTAATGAGTGATCAGGCCCTGAACAAACAGGAGGGTGAAAGGTGTGCAAGGAATGGATGAATTGGAATGATGTGGTATACCAGGGTCGACATGCTGTCAATGGACTGAACAAGTGCATGTGAAGTGTCTGGGGTAAACCATGGAAAAGTCTATGGAGCCTGGATGTGGATAGGGAGATCTTGTTTTTTGTGCATTACACATGACAGCTAGAGACTGAGTGTAAACGAATGTGGCCTTTTTTGTCTTTTCCTGACATTATCTCGCTGAGGGGGGGGGGGGGGTGCTATTTCCTGTGTGGCAGGATAGCGACAGGAATGGATGAAGGCAAAAAAGTATGAATATGTACATGTGTATACATGTATATGTCTGTGTCTGTATGTATATGTTGATATGTATATGTATGTATATGAGGGGGAATGGGCATTTAGGTATATATATATGTATATGGGTCATTTTTTCGTCTGTTTCCTGGTGCTACCTTGCTGATGCAGAAAACAGCGATTATCATAATGTGTATATGTGTGCATGTGATAAGATACATCTTTCTTCGTCTGTTTCCTAGCACTACTTCGCTGTGGGATAATGAAAAAAGTATGCAAATGCAGAGTAATGAGGCTCGGATTCAGCAAAAGAAAGCCTTCAAAAGAACATTGTCATGCAGGAAGTGGTCTATAATGTGTTAGATGTATTTGGGAGGTGACCCTAACATATCTATCATGCCACTGGAGCCCTTTCTTAGGATAATTATGCAGGAGACACACTATTTGATGGTACATATTAAAAGTCCATTAAAGCACATGCATAATGAAATAAAATGCAATCTATCTGCACCCTGAACTGCATGAGGCCAAAACTACAATATACTTCTCAAGTTTGGTTATCACACCTAATGAAACAGAAAATTAATAAAAGCACCAGAAGGTGGTAACAAAAAATTATACTAAAATTACAAGAGCTGAGCTACAGTGAAAGGTACAAGACCATAAATCTAACACGGAGGAGAGAAGAGTAAGAAGTGAACTGATCATAACCTTTAAGTTTTTAACACTGGTTTTATAGTGTTAACACTTCTTCAAACGATGCAAAGATAAGATAAAACAAGGCTACTAATTACAACTGAAAAGAAACTAGTTAGAAAAAACATAATAAAATGAGAAATGAATCTGTGAATACATACAAAATATGAAAAACTTATTTGACTGCATAGAAAATTCATATGATGGGGCCTGTGAATGTAGATCTCCCTCCCTGTTCCAAACAAATAGGCAATTACTGGTATATGCATGAACATATAATCGTTATGGAATATTCAAATCAAAATGATACACATTCTAACTACATCAAATGCAGGAAATACCCAGTAAAATGATGACTTCCTGAATGACTGAAGCAGGAATTCAGTAGGGAAAAGGAAAGGGCTGAATCAGAGTACATTTGTAGAGAATATAAAAATGCACAAAAGATACATATTGAAATAAGGGTACTTGGAGAGTTTTTGGAATCAGTTCTCATGCTTAAGCAGACTAGTGAATATAAAATTGCATGGCTTGGATTTTTTTTCAGCAGCATTAACATTATTACTAACTTTGCATTATTCTCCTCCTCTTGCTGATTTTGGGGCCGAACTCTGACGACCACTTTGAGGTTAGCCTTGGAGGCTGCACCGAACTGCACTTCATTATTCAACTGCTTTATGAGGGCCTTCTTCCGTAAAGATGTATTATTTCGTTTTGGTGACTTTACAGGTGAATGAACTCTCTTTAAGACCTTTCTATTTAATGTCATCTTGTCTGCTAAAAGAGAAATACATATAAAGGCAGAGAAATCAAAAGTATATTATAAAAGTTCTCCACACTCCATCCTAACCATCGTTAACTTACACAGTTACATAGCATGAACAGGATATACACTAACCCTGTCCCATGTATCACCCATTTATAACCAAATACCTGACCACTTCAACTCGTCAAAGATGTAGTACCAGCTTGGGCTTGGTTATAATCAGGTGATGTAGGCACCCTACCAAAGACCTGTCATCTTCAGAGATTTTTCATTTGAAATTTACTTTGTTTGGTAAACCATGAACTAACAAACAGAATGATACTGGCCATTGGACTGATCTCTGACATACGCAGCTTAAAGGAATAACCCTTGTTATTTCTGCTTACTAATTGACACAACTAGTTCTGAAATTTGCCAAAAACTAATCTCTTCATTTAGAAATATGATTAATGAGGACTGAAATAAAAAAATAATGAAAAAAAAAAGCAAAATCTAAGAAATTTGAACGATAAATTTCCAAGCACTAAATATTTCTGACAACATTAGATCTCTTCACATTACACAGTTTCAATGACTAGAATTAATGGTTCAAAGATAAAAGAAAGATATGCCATCACTGTGGGTGTATTCACAGACATGATGGTTTAGTACTGGAATATATTATTAGTTTTTCATTATTATATTTAATCACTGTTTCCCGCATCAGCCAGGAAACAGATGAAAAATGGCCCATCCACTCATAAACATATATATAAACACCCATACAGACATATATATGTGCATGCGTATGCATGTATACGCTGATATGCATATGTTCGTATATTGGCATTTATATATGATATATATATATATATATATATATACGTACATATATTGGAACTGGAACGATGTGGTATACCGGGGTCGACGTGCTGTCAATGGATTGAACCAGGGCATGTGAAGCGTCAGGGGTAAACCATGGAAAGTTCTGTGGGGCCTGGATGTGGAAAGGGAGCTGTGGTTTCGGTGCATTATTACATGACAGCTAGAGACTGAATGTGAACGAATGGGGCCTTTGTTTTCTTTTCCTAGCGCTACTTCGCACACATGAGGGGGGAGGGGGTTGTTATTTCATGTGTGGCGAGGTGGCAATGGGAATGAATAAAGGCAGAGTATGAATTATGTACATGTGTATATATGTATATGTCTGTGTGTATATATATGTATACGTTGAGATGTATAGGTATGTATATTTGCGTGTGTGGACGTGTATGTATATACATGTGTATGTGGGGGGGTTGGGCCATTCTTTCGTCTGTTTCCTTGCGCTACTCGCTACACGGGAGACAGCGACAAAGCAAAATACTAAATAAAACACACACACACACACACATATATATATATATATATATATATATATATATATATATATATATATATATATGCGTGCGTATATGAGTGGATGGGTCATTCTTCATCCATTTCCTGGCACTACCTCGCTGATGCAGGAAACAGTGATTATGTAAAATAAAAAATGAATTTATATATATATATATATATATATATATATATTTTATTTTATTTATATATTATACTTTGTCGCTGTCTCCCGCGTTTGCGAGGTAGCGCAAGGAAACAGACGAAAGAAATGGCCCAACCCCCCCCATACACATGTATATACATACGTCCACACACGCAAATATACATACCTACACAGCCTTCCATGGTTTACCCCAGACGCTTCACATGCCTTGATTCAATCCACTGACAGCACGTCAACCCCGGTGTACCACATCGCTCCAATTCACTCTATTCCTTGCCCTCCTTTCACCCTCCTGCATGTTCAGGCCCCGATCACACAAAATCTTTTTCACTCCATCTTTCCACCTCCAATTTGGTCTCCCTCTTCTCCTCGTTCCCTCCACCTCCGACACATATATCCTCTTGGTCGATCTTTCCTCACTCATTCTCTCCATGTGCCCAAACCACTTCAAAACACCCTCTTCTGCTCTCTCAACCACGCTCTTTTTATTTCCACACATCTCTCTTACCCTTACGTTACTCACTCGATCAAACCACCTCACACCACACATTGTCCTCAAACATCTCATATATATATATATATATATATATATATATATTCACTATTTTCCGGAAAGAGGCAAATCAGTTTACTTTAAAGCCCTTTTGGGGTGCTAAGGGCCAACAGAGTTGCGTGGCCGCATCCAAAAATAAAAAGAACAAGGTAGCATCAGGAACAGATGACTGAGCCTTAAAGACAAACTTTCTCACTCGGCTCCTTGCTTTGTTCCTTCTTATTCAAAACAATACAGGAAGGGAGGATTTCCAGTCATCTGATCCCATTCCTCTTTATCATCTTCTATGGCATGGCATTATGTTATGAGCAGTAGAGAGAAGTTGTAGGTAGGAACATTTAGGCAGGAGCAATAGGTAGAAACATTAGGCAGAAGTAGTTGGTATAAGCATTAGATATTAGTAACCATTATGAACATTAGGTAGGAGCCTCTGCAAACCCTGCGCTAGACTTGCCCTCTACCAGCGGCCTGTTAAGGGTGAGGCACCAAAGGCTAAGTGGCACTGGAGTTCTTTGGTTATGGAGAGACTGTTGCTGTGGCCAACCTTTTGAAGGAGTTCCAGTTGGAACAGGCATCATAGATATATAGATATACAGACCACTGAAACATGACTCGATATCACATACTTAAAACAAAACTGCACAAATTTGAGGGAAACTTCAATAATTTCAAGATTTCCTGCTAGCTGTTAACAATGCAAGCCTATTAAAGTTGCATTTGATTTAGTTAAAATATCTACACAAAACTTGGTATATATAGTTCATTATCTCATTTTCCCGCAATCCTAGCGTATATATCCAAGCTCTGAGGAGTTAGGCTAAGATTGCCGGATGAGCGTGAGGCATATGACAGTAATTCGTCTCATTTCCATTATCAGATCAATTACTGTCAAGCTATTGAAAAAAGTTCCACTTATGCCTCCTAGAATTTACTAAATTTCAGCTAATTGCAATCTTGAGATCTATTCTTTAAAAGCCTCCAGCTGACAACATTCATTCCCTAGGTTATGATAGGTTAGGTAAGGTTAGATAAGATTAATTAGATTAGGAAATATACAAATGCTGACCATATAAATCTGTTGGTCGAAAGCTATAAAATCACAAAAAAATATATATATACACTGCCAGAAAAGCACATAATTACCCAAAAATAGGACATGTTATGATGTCATTTCTATCAAAGTCTACCAAGAAAACTTATTTGGAAAAAAAATCTACACATATATATATATATATATATATATATATATATATATATATATATATATATATATATATATATATATATATATATCATGTAAAATTCGGCGATAATGCCTTTATTATACATAAATCAGCAGGTAAACAATCTGCAAAATACTTCTCTGAATTCTGGCAATATTGAGATATAAAAAATATAAAATCATGCGTTGCACCCTATCAGGCCATTGGACTCACCCAAACCATGAAACAAATATCGACATCTAAACATCACATTCCATTTTCGCAAACTACATTAACATCCAAACATAAAGTCAATCACAAACTTTAGTTCAGTGAACTTTTCCGAAAGCAAAACTGCACAAAACGTGCATAAAGAACATGGCTTGGGCTTCTGGGGAACCATTCTTTGTTGACAGTCTCTTCCTTCACTACTCCTTTCCTCTAATAACACCAAACTCTTGATATCCTAACAATTTTTCCCATCACCTACGGCATTCAATCACTCACCTTCATCTACGTCAAATCAAATCACTTCAGTAACACTTGGGATATCAAACATTTCACATTATTAAGTCAACTGTTGGCCTGCACGTTTGAATCACTTGGCGGAGGTGGCGTCGTCCATTTAAATCCTAGTGGCCAATGAGCGGCTAGCAGGGGCCTCGCGTCTTGACCAATCACGTCTCCCCCTTTTAGGCGGCAGGTTAAAAAAAAAATATATACCTGATGTACATTTGTTAATGCGTTTTATGTCAAAAATCAACCGACAGATATTACATATACTTATATTTGTAACTTGAATAAACTTTTCTATGTCGATGTGATTTTATATGCGTAGATTGTGTTGATTACTCATTATTTGGTGGTTCATGCTATTTTAGTGGGATGTTGAATTATCCCGGGTGAGCGGCAAACCACCGTCCTGAGAGGTAAAAGAAAAAAATGTGAAAAAGACGCAGCATTCTGCTTAAACTATAAGTGATATATTTATCTGTCGTCTTGAAGAAACTATTACAGATTTGTCGTTAATCTTCTAGATCTACTTCCTAATACTTTGCACTAGGGATAAGTAAGTACCTACATGATAGCTTTATATCATGATTCTTGTTCGTAGTGTTATATGAAGGCGGGAAAAAAAGTTAAACCATGAAATAATTTCATGCAACCTCCAGCCACCTGGTCCTGACCCCATAGCCCAGACGGCATAAGTTAAATTTTACACCATTTGATTTTTACACTATTTGTTTTCGCCATTTTATTCACTTTTTTGGAGTAGTCAGGGATCTCTGCCTTGCTCTAGCATTATAATGATAGCAGCCTATTGCTTTCAACTCCATTTTCCTACGTTAATTCAGACTTTAGTAGACCCAGGAATCGAATCTTTAAAGACTTGCATGTTTGTTTAATATCTTTAATCTCAGAAAAAAAAGTACTTTTAGATATTCATCTATCAAGTCTGGGCTTATATCCCTTTTGATGGTACTAACTTGATTAAACGATAGACAATCTTAAAAGCAGGGAAGCAATCACCTCAGGCATCAATAATGTATATATGTATGCCGTTAGATTCATACCTGTCGACAATTACAGGTTATCTGAACCACATATACTAGAAAGTGTGTATAAAACATACAGATATGGACGTGTGTATGCTCATTCATGGCCTACGAACTTCATATAGAAAGTTATTCCACATACACATACATGATTAAAGTTACCATATCAAATTTAAAAACAAAAATTTCTTCATAAAATTTTACCCAGCCAAACCCGAAGTGGATTTGTACTCACCATCGTTAGCTAGGCTTCCTTGTCAGTCTGATTTCATCTCATCTTAGCCTACTTCTTGAAGAAACAATATACATTGATATTGTACTAAATAGAGACTGTTTATTGCATGTGTTACTTATAGGGATGAAAAAAAATATATGAAATTTAATGTAATCAAGAGCATTCCTATTTAGCAATTTGATATAGAATATGATAAGCTAAAAAAAAATCAGATTAAGCCAAATCCTGCCTAACCTAACCTTACCCCTGCCATTAGAAACCTGTGGTAATCTGGCGACGGCAGGCTGGGTTTGGCTGCGGTCGAATATATTCAGTAAAATGGATTTATTTACGTTATTTTACTGTTAGTATGTGATGATATCACTATATATATATATATATATATATATATATATATATATATATATATATATATATATATATATATATATATATATATATATATATATATTCCTGAGTCCATATATATATATATATATATATATATATATATATATATATATATATATATATATATATATATGTGTGTGTGTGTGTGTGTGTGTGGGACTGACCTTCTGTTGACGTACACTAAATATGTATTTTAAACCAGAGCTTCCAGATATCCTTCATTGGGATGCAGTAACTGTCAAGATAAAGGTTGCTCGAAGTGAAAGAAGAAAAAACTTCGTCAGACCAAATTACTTTTTAATCGTATTCTTGAATGACAATTGTTCTTTGTTCAAGCATGATTTTGACTGGAGTATGATTTTGGCCTGCCATATCAGCTATTGAAAAAAAAAAAGATGATTGTCCACGATTATCCAGTTTGACTTGACAATCATCTTTAAATTTTCATTAATATTCATTCACGTTTGGTTATATTTCAGGTGCTGTAGTTCTGGGAGAGCTTGAACAACCACTGAAATCTAATATCCACACATGCGCTGGTATATATATATATATATATATATATATATATATATATATATATATATATATATATATATATATATATATATATATATATATATATCCCTGTGGACAGGAGAGCAAGAATAATTCCCACGTAAGGTTCCCTGTGTGTCACAGGCGGCGACTAAAAAGGGAGGGAGCAGGCTGGGGGCTTGAGACCCACCCCTCCCGTTTTTAATTTTTCAAAATGAGATGAATTTAGACTGACAAGGAAGCCTAGTTAACGATGGTGAGTACAGATCCAGGTCGGGTTTGGCTGGGTAAAATTTTATGAAGAAATTTTTGCTTTTAGAATTGATATGGTAACTTTAATCATGAAAGTTTATATATATATATATATATATATATATATATATATATATATATATATATATATATAATTTTTTTTTTTTTCAAACTATTCGCCATTTCCCGCGTTAGCGAGGTAGCGTTAAGAACAGAGGACGGGGCCATTGATGGAACATCCTCACCTGGCCCCTCTCTCTGTTCCTTCTTTTAGAAAAAAAAAAAAAAAAAAAAACGAGAGGGGAGGATTTCCAGCCACCCGCTCCCTCCCCTTTTAGTCGCCTTCTACGACACGCAGGGAATACGTGGGAAGTATTCTTTCTCCCCTATCCCCAGGGATATATATATATATATATATATATATATATATATATATATATATATATATATATATATATATATATGCATAAGGTCTTACCTGATTTCTATAGAGATCAAAAATATTTTTTTGTGAAATCTAATGTTCTGAAGAGCATCCCTATTTAGCAATTTGATATAGAATATGTTGAGCTAAAAAAAATTCAGATTAAGCCAAATCCTGCCTAACCTAACCTTACCCCTGCCATTACAAACCTGTGGTAATCTGGCGACGGTAGGCTGGGTTTGGCTGCGGTCGAATATATTCAGTAAAATGGATTTATTTACGTTATTTTACTGTTAGTATATGATAATATCACTATATATATATATATATATATATATATATATATATATATATATATATATATATATATATATATATATATATATATATATATATGTGTGTGTGTGTGTGTGTGTGTGTGTGTGTGTTTGGGACTGACCTTCTGTTGACGTACACTGAATATGCATTTTAAACCAGAGCTTCTAGATATCCTTCATTGGGATGCAGTAACTGTCAAGATAAAGGTTGCCCAAAGTGAAAGAAGAAAAAATCGTCAGACCAAATTACTTTTTAATCGTATTCTTAAATGACAATTGTTCTTTGTTCAAGCATGATTTTGACTGGAGTATGATTTTGGCCTGCCATATCAGCTATTAAAAAAAAAAGATTGTCCACGATTATCCAGTTTGACTTGACAATCATCTTTAAATTTTCATTAATATTCATTCACGTTTGGTTATATTTCAGGTGCTGTAGTTCTGGGACAGCTGGAACACCCACTGAAATCTAATATCCGCACATGTGCTGGTATATATATATATATATATATATATATATATATATATATATATATATATATATATATATATATATATATATATATATATATATATATATATCCCTGTGGACAGGAGAGCAAGAATACTTCCCACGTAAGGTTCCGTGTGTCACAGGCGGCGACTAAATAGGGAGGGAGCAGGGTGGGGGGCTTGAGACCCACCCCTCCCGTTTTTGATTTTCCAAAATGAGATGAATTCAGACTGACAAGGAAGCCTAATTAACGATGGTGAGTACAGATCCAGGTCGGGTTTGGCTGGGTAAAATTCTATGAAGAAATTATTGCTTTTAATTTTGATATGGTAACTTTAATCATGAAAGTTTATATATATATATATATATATATATATATATATATATATATATATATATATATATATATATATATATATATATATATGCATAAGATCTTACCTGATATCTATAGAGATCAAAAATATTTTTTTGTGAAATTTAATGTTCTGAAGAGCATCCCTATTTAGCAATTTGATATAGAATATGATAAGCTAAAAAAATTTCAGATTAAGCCAAATCCTGCCTAACCTAACCTTACCCCTGCCATTAGAAACCTGTGGTAATCTGGCGACGGCAGGCTGGGTTTGGCTGCGGTCGAATATATTCAGTAAAATGGATTTATTTACGTTATTTTACTGTTAGTATGTGATAATATCACTATATATATATATATATATATATATATATATATATATATATATATATATATATATATATATATATATATATATTCCTATGAGTCCACACACACACACACACACACACACACACACACATATATATATATATATATATATATATATATATATATATATATATATATATATATATATATATATATATATATTTACCAAAGGCGTCCTAGCTTCGTCTCTTCGATGTATATCAACTGACTGTTATATTTCTCTCTTGTGTTTCCCCTGATGATGTGATTATTACACGAAAGTGCACTTGGGAACTTTTCGTGTTTCATTTTCCCCATGGGCTCATAGAAATATATGCAAGTGTGTGTGTGTGTGTGTGTGTGTGTGTGTGTGTGTGTGTGTGGGACTTGACCTTCTGTTGACGTACACTGAATATGCATTTTAAAACAGAGCTTCCATATATCCTTCATAGGGATGCAGGAACTGTCAAGATAAAGGTTGCCCGAAGTGAAAGAAGAAAAAAATTCGTCAGACCAAATTACTTTTTAATCGTATTCTTAAATGACAATTGTTCCTTGTTCATGCATGATTTTGACTGGAGTATGATTTTGGCCTGCCATATCATCTATTGAGAAAAAAAAAAAGATGATTGTCCACGATTTTCCAGTTTCAAAACAATCACCTTTAAATTTTCATTAATATTTATTCACGTTTGGTGATGTTTCAGGTGCTGTAGTTCTGGGAGAGCTGGAACACCCAATGAACTCTAATATCCACACATGCGCTGGTATATATATATATATATATATATATATATATATATATATATATATATATATATATATATATATATATATATTTCCCTGTGGACAGGAGAGCAAGAATACTTCCCACGTAAGGTTCCTTGTGTGTCGCAGACGGCGACTAAAAAGGGAGGGAGTAAGGAGGGGAGCTTGAGACCCACCCCTCCCGTTTTTAGTTTTCCAAAATGAGATGAATTCAGACTGACAAGGAAGCCTAGTTAACGATGGTGAGTACAGATCCAGGTCGGGTTTGGCTGAATAAACTTTTATGAAGAAATTTTTGCTTTTAAATTTGATATGGTAACTTTAATCATGAAAGTTTATATATATATATATATATATATATATATATATATATATATATATATATATATATATATATATATATGTATATATATATATAGGTATGCCTAAGACTTTACGTGATATCTATAGAGATCGAAAATATTTTTTCGTGTAATTTAATGTTCTGAAGAGCATCCCTATTTAGCAATTTGATATGGAATATGATAAGCTAAAAAAATTTCAGATTAAGCCAAATCCTGCCTAACCTAACCTTACCCCTGCCATTACAAACCTGTGGTAATCTGGCGACGGTAGGCTGGGTTTGGCTGCGGTCGAATATATTCAGTAAAAAGGATTAATTTACGTTATTTTACTGTTAGTATGTGATAATATCACTATATATATATATATATATATATATATATATATATATATATATATATATATATATATATATATATATATATATATATATATATATATATATATATATGTGTGTGTGTGTGTGTGTGTGTGTGTGTGGGACTGACCTTCTGTTGACGTACACTAAATATGTATTTTAAATCAGAGCTTCAAGATATCCTTCATTGGGATGCAGTAACTGTCAAGATAAAGGTTGCCCGAAGTGAAAGAAGAAAAAATCGTCAGACCAAATTACTTTTTAATCGTATTCTTAAATGACAATTGTTCTTTGTTCAAGCATGATTTTGACTGGAGTATGATTTTGGCCTGCCATATGAGCTATTGAAAAAAAAAAGATGATTGTCCACGATTATCCAGTTTGACTTGACAATCATCTTTAAATTTTCATTAATATTTATTCACGTTTGGTTATATTTCAGGTGCTGTAGTTCTAGGAGAGCTGGAACACCTACTGAAATCTAATATCCACACATGCGCTGGTATATATATATATATATATATATATATATATATATATATATATATATATATATATATATATATATATATATATATATATCCCTGTGGACAGGAGAGCAAGAAGACCTCCCACGTAAGGTTCCTTGTGTGTCGTTGAAGGCGACTAAAAAGGGAGGGAGCAGGGTGGGGGGCTTGAGACCCACCCTTCCCGTTTTTAATTTTCCAAAATGAGATGAATTCAGACTGACAAGGAAGCCTAATTAACGATGGTGAGCACAGATCCAGGTCGGGTTTGGCTGGGTAAAATTCTATGAAGAAATTTTTGCTTTTAAATTTGGTGGTAACTTTAATCATGAAAGTATATATATATATATATATATATATATATATATATATATATATATATATATATATATATATATATATATATATATATATATACGATCTTACCTGATATCTATAGAGATCAAAAACTATTTTTTTGTGAAATTTAATGTTCTGAAGAGCATCCCTATTTAGCAATTTGATATAGAATATGATAAGCTAAAAAAATTTCAGATTAAGCCAAATCCTGCCTAACCTAACCTTACCCCTGCCATTAGAAACCTGTGGTAATCTGGCGACGGCAGGCTGGGTTTGGCTGCGGTCGAATATATTCAGTAAAATGGATTTATTTACGTTATTTTACAGTTAGTATGTGATAATATCACTATATATATATATATATATATATATATATATATATATATATATATATATATATATATATATATATATATATATATATATATATTATATATATATATATATATATATATATATATATATATATATATATATATATATATATATATATATATATATATATTCTCCCTGGGGATAGGGGAGAAAGAATACTTCCCAAGTATTCCCTGCGTGTCGTAGAAGGCGACTAAAAGGGAAGGGAGCGGGGGGCTGGAAATCCTCCCCTCTCATTTTTTTTTTTTTCAAAAGTAGGAACAGAGAAGGGGGCCAGGTGAGGATATTCCCTCAAAGGCCCAGTCCTCTTTTCTTAACGCTGCTTCGCTAATGTGGGAAATGGCGAATAGTATGAAAGAAAAAAAAAAAAAAAAATATATATATATATATATATATATATATATATATATATATATATATATATATATATATATATATGTTGAATGTGTTTGATGATAGAGTGGCAGATATAGGGTGTCTTGGTCGAGGTGGTGTGCAAAGTGAGAGGGTTAGGGAAAATGATTTGGTAAACAGAGAAGAGGTAGTAAAAGCTTTGCGGAAGATGAAAGCCGGCAAGGCAGCAGGTTTGGATGGTATTGCAGTGGAATTTATTTAAAAAGGGGGTGACTGTATTATTGACTGGTTGGTAAGGTTAGTTAATGTATGTATGACTCATGGTGAGGTGCCTGAGGATTGGCGGAATGCGTGCATAGTGCCATTGTACAAAGGCAAAGGGGATAAGAGTGAGTGCTCAAATTACAGAGGTATAAGTTTGTTGAGTATTCCTGGTAAATTATATGGGAGGGTATTGATTGAGAGGGTGAAGGCATGTACAGAGCATCAGATTGGGGAAGAGCAGTGTGGTTTCAGAAGTGGTAGAGGATGTGTGGATCAGGTGTTTGCTTTGAAGAATGTATATGAGAAATACTTAGAAAAGCAAATGGATTTGTATGTAGCATTTATGGATCTGGAGAAGGCATATGATAGAGTTGATAGAGATGCCCTGTGGAAGGTATTAAGAATATATGGTGTGGGAGGCAAGTTGTTAGAAGCAGTGAAAAGTTTTTATCGAGGATGTATGGCATGTGTACTTGTAGGAAGAGAGGAAAGTGATTGGTTCTCAGTGAATGTAGGTTTGCGGCAGGTGTGTGTGATGTCTCCATGGTAGTTTAATTTGTTTATGGATGGGGCTGTTAGGGAGGTAAATGCAAGAGTTTTAGAAAGAGGGGCAAGTATGAAGTCTGTTGGGGATGAGAGAGCTTGGGAAGTGAGTCAGTTGTTGTTCGCTGATGATACATCGCTGGTGGCTGATTCATGTGAGAAACTGCAGAAGCTGGTGACTGAGTTTGGTTAAGTGTGTGAAAGAAGAAAGTTAAGAGTAAATGTGAATAAGAGCAAGGTTATTAGGTACAGTAGGGTTGAGGGTCAAGTCATTTGGGAGGTAAGTTTGAATGGAGAAAAACTGGAGGAAGTAAAGTGTTTTAGATATCTGGGAGTGGATCTGGCAGCGGATGGAACCATGGAAGAGGAAGTGGATCATAGGGTGGGGGAGGGGGCGAAAATTCTGGGAGCCTTGAAGAATGTGTGGAAGTCGAGAACATTATCTCGGAAAGCAAGAATGGGTATGTTTGAAGGAATAGTGGTTCCAACGATGATGTATGGTTGCGAGACGTGGGCTATGGATAGAGTTGTGCGCAGGAGGATGGATGTGCTGGAAATGAGATGTTTGAGGACAATATGTGGTGTGAGGTGGTTTGATCAAGTAAGTAACGTAAGGGTAAGAGAGATGTGTGGAAATAAAAAGAGCGTGGTTGAGAGAGCAGAAGAGGGTGTTTTGAAATGGTTCGGGCACATGGAGAGAATGAGTGAGGAAAGATTGACCAAGAAAATATATGTGTCGGAGGTGGAGGGAACGAGGAGAAGAGGGAGACCAAATTGGAGGTGGAAAGATGGAGTGAAAAAGATTTTGTGTGATCGGGGCCTGAACATGCAGGAGGGTGAAAGGAGGGCAAGGAATAGAATGAATTGGAGCGATGTGGTATACCGGGGTTGACGTGCTGTCAGTGGATTGAATCAAGGCATGTGAAGCGTCTGGGGTAAGCTATGGAAAGCTGTGTAGGTATGTATATTTGCGTGTGTGGACGTATGTATATACATGTGTATGGGGGTGGGTTGGGCCATTTCTTTCGTCTGTTTCCTTGCGCTACCTCGCAAACGCGGGAGACAGCGACAAAGCAAAAAAAAAAAAAAAATATATATATATATATGTGTGTGTGTGTGTGTGTGTGTATACGTGTATGTGTGTGTGTGCGTATATACGTGTGTGTGTGTGTGTGTGTGTGTGTGTGATTATGAGGGATATATTATATAATTTTTCCCATGCTTTTATTTGAGTATGAGTATATATAGATAGATGGATAAATAGATATATAGATAGATGTATATTCGAAACTGACAGATCAGCTCACGGAAAAATTACCAATATAGAATCATACGAACGTTTGACGTTTATCTCATGAAACCCTCTCAATATATTTGAGATAGAATATCTCCTGTTATCTCACCTATCAAAAATTGTAAGATAGTCTTTTTCGAATGGCCTTTATATGTGATATTTGATGTTCAATTGACATTTACTGAAAAATTATGGTAAAGTGAAGTTTGAGACCAAATAATCGGACAGTTTAGGGTGTATGTTTACGTCCTGACTCGCCTCTTGTGTTCTGCCTGACAGCAAGGTATAAATCTCGTCAATATCTCACAAAGTAACTATTATTTCACGTCCCTTGAATTTTTTATATGTATGGTTGACAGAAGGAGATCCTTATAGCTTAGGATTTTATATATTTTGATATGCTTATGACCATTACATGATAATTCTATTGTTCTTTGTAACTCCCCATACCTATCTTTTATGTGAATACACATGTAGAAAAGCAAATAGTTTGCTTGCATATTTATTTTTTACATGAATCAGGTAGTGAATTCTTATTGATTATATGGGAGTATGTAGTATAATATGATATACCTTTGTCAGTCTTGGGAGGGTTAAAACACACACACACACACACACACACACACACAGAGCCTTGAGCTGCCAGAGCCTTTAGATAGGTCTTGGGTAACACCAAGACTCATTCATAGGAATTAGTCCTGGGTTAATGATAAATGGAATATATAGATATATAGAAATGGATACATGTTTGTGTAGTTTTAACTGAACTGTTCCTGCTTCATAATTGGGAGTACAGTCTCATCAAAGATCTTATGGCTAAGGTGGTACTCGTTGCAGGGAGAAAGTTGCTTGAGGACACTATTCATTTGCATCCCACGAGGATTACACAGCCATATTAAAGGTGAATTATTGCTTACAATGTTAACACACACACACACACACACACACACATATATATATATATATATATATATATATATATATATATATATATATATATTTTCCCTGGGGATAGGGGATAAAGAATACTTCCTACGTATTCCCTGCGTGTCGTAAAAGGCGACTAAAAGGGGAGGGAGCGGGGGGCTGGAAATCCTCCCCTCTCTTTTTTTTTTTTTTTTTTCCCAAAAGAAGGAACAGAGAATTGGGCCAGGTGAGGGTATTCCCTCAAAGGCCCAGTCCTCTGTTCTTCACGCTACCTCGCTAATGCGGGAAATGGCGAACAGTTTGAAAGAAAAAAGAATATATATATATATATATATATATATATATATATATATATATATATATATATATATATATATATATTTTTTTTTTAGTTTATAAATACCATAGAACCATATTTGATGAAGAAGTGTTGGTGTCACCTAGGACCTTCCTAAAGGCTCCTGAAGTCCAAGGCACTACTTCCAGTAGCAGGGAAATGAAGAATCTTTTGTGAGATCTTTGACGAGACTGTACTCTAGCGACATCTCACTCATAGTATAACCGTAAGCAAACAGAGTCTGGAAACACACATACACACACACACAAACACACACACACACACATATATATATATACATATATATATATATATATATATATATATATATATATATATATATATATATATATATATATATATTTTTTTTTTTTATATTATCCCTGAGGATAGGGGAAAAAGAATACTTTCCACATATTCCTTGCATGCCATAGAAAGTAACTAAAAGGGGAGGGAGCTGGGGCTGGAAATTCTTCCCTCCTATTTTTTTACTTTTCCAAAGAATAAAAACCCAGAGAAGTGGGCCAAGAGAGGATATTCCCTCTTAGGCTCAGTTCTCTCTTAAAACTACCTAACTAATGCAGGAAATGGTGATCATATATATATATATATATATATTTTTTTTTTTTTTTTTAAACTATTCGCCATTTCCCGCATTAGCGAGGTAGCGCTAAGAACAGAGGACTGGGCCTTTTTTGGAATATCCTCACCTGGCCCCCCTCTGTTCCTTCTTTTGGAAAATTTAAAAAAAAAACGAGAGGGGAGGAATTCCAGCCCCCTGCTCCCTCCCCTTTTAGTCGCCTTCTACGACACGCAGGGAATACGTGGGAAGTATTCTTAAACCCCTATCCCCAGGGATATATATATATATATATATATATATATATATATATATATATATATATATATATATACGTTGAGATGTATAGGTATGTATATTTGCCTGTGTGGATGTATGTGAGTGGGTTGGGCCATTCTTTCGTCTGTTTCCTTGCGCTACCTCTCTAACGCGGAGACAGCGACAAAGTAAAATAGATATATATATATATATATATATATATATATATATATATATATATATATATATATATTTATATATATATATATATGTATATATATATATATATATATATATATATATATATATATATACTGCTTTGCACATGACAGCTACGGAATGCATACGATTGAATGCATCTTTTCTTTGTTCCTAGTTCTACCTTTCTGACTAGGGAAACAGGGGAGAAGTATGAAAGGAAAGATACTTGCACACACACACACACACACACACACACACACACACACAAGCTTGAGCTTCTGCAGTGTTTAAAAAGGTTTTTGGTAACACCGTGACTCATTTGTAGGATAAGACGGTATGTAAGAGGGTGGGTGTCTTGGAAATAAAATGTTTGAGGTCAATATGTGGTATGAAATGGTTTGATCAAGCAAGTAATGAAAAGGTAAGTCATTGGTGTGGTAATGAAAGAGGTGTGGTTGAGAGAGCTGAAGAGGGTTTGCTGAAATGGTTTTGACATTTAAAGATAATGAGCAAGGAAAGGTTGACAAAGAGGATACATGTATCAGAAGTAGAGGGAAAAAAGAGAATAGGAGACCAAATTGAAGATAAAAAAGGTTTTGAGCAATTATGGCCTGAACATGTAGGAGGGTGAAATTTTTTTTGTGTTGAAGGCTCAATTCACGGGCAAAAGCCCACATCAAGGCCGGGCCTAAATTGGAAAACAGAAAGAATTGTGAAACAGAAAAATACAAGGTAAAGAATTAAGAATTTTTTTTGAAAAAGTGAAAAATCTTTTTTTTGAAATGTGTTAGGTCATAGTTATTGGGGTAAACATGAGAGGTTAGAGAGTTTCAGAGCTTCTATGTATAGGGAAAGAAGTAGGCATCAAAACGGCCCACCCTTGAGTTGCTGATGGCCACACAATAATCATGTAATGCATTAGCTTACCGAGTATTGCATAGTCTAGCTAGTGGAGTGGGTACATAAGCAGCCAGCTCTCGGGAGCAAAAACCAAAGTAAAGGTATGCATGTGGTAGGGTGAATTGGAATGATGTGGTATACAGGGTTTGATGTACTGTCAATGAACTGAAGCAGGGCATGTGAAGTATCCAGGGTAAACCATTGAAAAGTCTGTTGGGCCTGGTTGTGAATGGGGAGGTATGGTTTTGGTGCACTACACAAGATATCAAGATGTGAGTGGATTTAGCCTTTTTATTTGTCTATTCTTGATGCTGCTTAGCTAATTACAAAGGATTTTTTATTTTCCTGCTACTGGAAGTAGTGCTTTGGGCTGCAGGAGCCTTTAGAAATATCATATGTTACACCATGACTCTTTCATTGAAAATTATTCTCGGGTAAGTATGAATAGAATGATATCAAGGGTCAAAGACAAATATGTATATATATGTATATCAGGTATGAAAGAAAGAATATTTTTTCATACACATTTGCCATTTCCTGCATTGGCAAGGTATCATTAAGGTCAGAGGACTGAGCCTTAGAGGAAGTATCCTCACCCTAGTATATGTTAAGTACCTCTTATCTGCCTTTGCTTGAAGAGGAAGATGAATGTGTTGGTTGGGTGTGAGCTTGCTGCTCTGGCCAGGATTCATACATACCAGGGTTTGGTGAATCATAGCTAGTGATTCTGACTACTCCAACATGTACTCTTGTTGTATACATATTCAGCTGATGCTTGTATATAAATTGTATCCACACTGTTTTAATTAAAATTATTTTTCTGTTGCAAGCTTTAACATGTGAGGTATGGCGGATTCTGATGATCTCACCGATGATGGTGGGTTGGCTCAGGCTGTGAATGAGGAGGTGATTGTGAGCCTGTCTGCTGTTGCTGCATCTTCAGTATCTGGCACTCACAGTTCAACTGCCTCTCAAGCCACCATAGCCTCAACAGCTTCCACCGCTTCATCTGTAATGAACCCAACACCACCTCCACCTGGTAAGCGTTATTTCGTAATAAGATATTTTTGCACTAAATGTTTTTGATATTTGCATATGAACATTTTTTTTATAGTACCATAATTCTGTGCAGTTATTTTTACATGACTTTTTCCTAACTGACCTTGGGATGAGATTTAAGGAGATTTGTCAGACCTTGTTTACTGGATTGTAGCTTTCTGCACACTAACATATAGGGCTTCTTGAGACTAGCTCACAGCTGCCCCAGTTACTTCCTCTAATTACATTAAGGGATTACCCATCATATTGCCATCTTATTGATCTGTGCAGATGATAAATGTTTCCTTTTAAGCATTTAAGAAAGGCTAGATATATTAGTTGAAGACCTGACTTAATAGGAATTGATTTTTAGCTCATTTATGCCTTGCTTATCAGAGTGCCTTAGGCAGATTTGCTGGACTCCTTTTGTCACAGAATTGAGCTGTGGGGTGCTTTGAGTCTTACAGTCTCTCGGCACAAGGGTTATTATTGAAAAAATCTTAATATATTGATGTGGGAGTTTTAGGGACGATCTTTGCCAACGTGCTGAGTGAAAGTGTAGATTACAGTTGTGTGGAGGAAAACTAGTGTTTTAGTGGACAAGAGACCTCCAAACCTTGATATTAGAGGTCAAGAAGACAAGTGAAATATGTGAATATAAATACTCTTCATAGCATAATGAAAGAAGTAGAAATAGTAAATTTATCACTGCTTTATATCTGTTCAGTACTTATTTTCTAAATTACTGAATATTTTTGATATAAGATATTGAAAAACTATTTATGAAATGTTTTGCACTTTGCTGGTAGTAATAAGAAATTAAAAATGAAGAGGACGAAAACCTTACCTCCCAACCTTCGACGGTCACTGGTGATATCCTCTGCTAATAACCCAAACAATAACAGCAATAACAATAATTCTCCAGTAGCAGCAGATGATACAGTCTCACTCTACACATACCGACTTCATGTTGGAACTCACCAGACGATTGAACTCACCCTTCAGAATCCTCCAGCCTCACCAATAAGGTTAATTTTTCTTGTTCTATTAAAGCTTTTCGAAAAAGAATTATGCTTTTAAGAGTATCTGTACTTTATTCAGAAACGTTTTGCAGGAATGAGTGTATATACAACTGATTACAATATACAAATTATAGAATACAGTATCCTTTACATGTTTTTTAAGGGAATATGCCTTTATTTACTTAGCGTTTGAGTATGTCAAAAATGCTCAACAAGAATATTTGCTTTATTGATGAAATATGAAATTGAGCTTCCACTTAATGTCTTTAACAGATAAATTCACAAGATGTAATGGAAGTTAACTGTATCCTGGGAATTCGATTTAACTTTTATTAAAACTGATATATGGACAAGACTTTATTTCTCTGTGAAATGAAGTTTCATGTAGATTTTTTCATATTCAGCATGACGATTTCATTAGTTATTATTATATGAATCATAAGTGAAACGTGTTTTTTCATGGAAAGTAAAGTCTTATTTTGCGGTTTTGCATGCTTTTCGGATGTGATTATTGCAAAAACACAGTCACAGGCAAAGAGAAGACAAGGATTCCAAAGAGAGTCATGCACCAGTCACCCACACTTCCTCCACATCCTCTCTCCATTCAAGTGGAGAAGGCTCATCACTTCCCTCTCCTATACTGTCACCTAGTCTTGGGCGCAGATTTGTTGCACCTGGTGTTGCAGTCTTCAGAAAATTACTTCTTGATCGACTTACTTCTTCTAAGCAAGGTATTCGATCCAAACGTGGTTAGCGCTGGTTAGTGCTAGTTTCCAAAGCTTTTCCTTGTAGCTAAAGGTTAGTGCAAATTGTGGCTGTGTATGGCTCTTCATAAAATAAAATCAGTTTGAAGAATTTGATTAAAATAATTTTCATATGGTCCTATTATGTGTAGCTAAATGAATTATTCTTAAGATATTTAGTGCTCTGGATCTGTATACTTGGATGGCATCTTTACAAGTTTACTCTCTGTGAGTAGATCAGCCTGGCAGAATTCTTTTGTTTGGATATGTAAAGAGTATATTTTTTATAGTGTTGTTTTCCATCAGTTTAGTAGTTGAAGAAGGTGTTTTGAAGAGCAAAAACTGAAACTAAACACAGTTACCTAATTGACCCTCACATTGCTGTGTGGAATTTTGATGGCAGACGTTAATATCCATTGACTCTCTCATCTCTTATCTTTACAGTTGTAACTTATCAGTCAAAGGTGATAACAGATGATAAACCAGACTCAAGCATTTTGTGCTAACGTCAGTGTTGATTGTCATATCTTGTAGACCACACTGTTTTTTAACATCTTCATACAGGATAGTGTACATTACATTACATATTTCATTTTCACATCAAATGTCATGAAAAGTATACATTCCTCTCATTATGGCAAAAGATTGAGTACTGATTTAAAATTCAGCGTTTTCAATCTGCTTACGTAATGTTTCGTCAAACTTATAATGTTGCTACAAATCCTATTAGAAAAATGACTTCTGCAGTGTATCGTATCATAAGTTCGAATGATACTCAAGTGCAAGAACCACTTGAAAATGAAGGTAAGTGTTTTAATAATTTTTATCCCTTACTACTCTTCCCATTGTACAACGTTATGCAGTAGGGAGTTGTAATAAAGAAATTAAGTGAACTGATAAAAAGAGATCCTCCCCTCCAGTTTTTATTTTTCCAAAAGAAGGAACAGAGAGGGGAGGCCAAGTGAGGATTTTCCCTCTAAGGCTGTCTTCTGTTTTCCATGCTACCATGTTAATGCAGGAAATGGCAATATATGTATATATATATATATATATATATATATATATATATATATATATATATATATATATATACACATTATTGTGTATAAAGTATAAAAAAAAAGAAAAAAAAAAAATATATATATATATATATATATATATATATATATATATATATATATATATATATATATATATATTCCATGTGTGGCGAGGTGGCGATGGGAATGAATAAAGGCAGACAGTGTGAATTGTGTGCATGGGTATATATGTATGTGTCTGTGTGTGTATATATATGTGTACATTGAGATGTATAGGTATGTATATTTGCGTATGTGGATGTGTATGTATATACATGTGTATGGGGGTGGGTTGGGCCATTTCTTTCGTCTGTTTCCTTGCGCTACCTCGCAAATGCGGGAGACAGCGACAAAGCAAAAAAAAAAATATATATATATATATATATATATATATATATATATATATATATATATATATATATCTTTTCTTTCATACTATTCGCCATTTCCCGCGTCAGCGAGGTAGCGTCAAGAACAGTTGACTGGGCCTTTGAGGGAATATCCTCACCTGGCCCCTTTCTCTGTTCCTTCTTTTGGAAAATTAAAAAAAAGAGAGGGGAGGATTTCCAGCCACCCGCTCTCTCCCCTTTTAGTTGCCTTCTACGACACGCAGGGAATACTTGGGAAGTATTCTTTCTTCCCTATCCCCAGGGATAATATATATATATATATATATATATATATATCTTCTTCTTTCTTTTACACTATTCGCCATTTCCCGCGTTAGCGAGGTAGCGTTAAGAACAGAGAACTGGGCCTTTGAGGGAATATCCTCACCTGGTCCCCTTCTCTGTTCCTTCTTTTGGAAAATAAAAAAAAAAAAAAAAAAAAAAAAAAAAAAAATAATGAGAGGGGAGGATTTCCAGCCCCCCGCTCCCTCCCCTTTTAGTCGCCTTCTACGACACGCAGGGAACACGTGGGAAGTATTCTTTCTCCCCTATCCCCAGGGATATATATATATATATATATATATATATATATATATATATGTCGTAGAAGGCGACTAAAAGGGAAGGGAGTGGGGGGCTGGAAATCCCCCCTCTCGTTTTTTTTTAATTTTCCAAAAGAAGGAACAGAGAAGGGAGCCAGGTGAGGATATTCCCTCGAAGGCCCAGTCCTCTGTTCTTAACGCAACCTCGCTAATGTGGGAAATGGCGAATAATTTGAAAGAAAAGAAAAAAAAGATTTATATTCATATTTATATGTATTTATCATACTTAGTCGATGTCTTCTGCATTAGTGAGGTAGCACAAGGAAACAAACGAAAGAATGGCCCGACCCACCTACATACACATTTGTATACATATATATCACAGAAACCAGACAGTTTGAACACTTATAAAAGGATGCTGAGAAGGCAGCATATCAAGGCTTAGTAACAAAATGTGTCAGAGCTTGAGTGTTAGTGGGAACATCATAAAACATTCATTTTCATTTCCAAACTAATACATTTCTTTGCCTTTACCCCCTCTACATATTTAGATCTCATTTTGGCTGGGATGGAGAACTGCAGAATGTTAAATTAGGGCAAAGTAAAATGCTGGCATTGCTTGGTTGGGCCAACATTGAGTTTACACCAGGTTATGGTAGCCAGTATATGTTCCTTACTTGGAGCCCAGTGTTTCAGACTGTGCCAAGTTTGGACGTGTGACTGTGAATTCATAAAACAACTATGTCAGACCAGATCAAGAGCTTTCTGGGCCAAATTAGTTCTCATTGTCTCATCTACTTTGAAATGAAACTACATTACACAGGACAATGTTAAGTGGGGAATGTCTGTATTCACTCTGTAGACAGTTGATTTCAGTGACACTAATGTCACTGTGCAGAGATCCACCTTTGCACAATGATTATATGTATAAGTCAGTTTTCTCAGAAAGTGGTACAACAACACAGAAGAGATGCAGTCCAAAATTAAAGCTGGGAAGTTTTTGGTTATGGGGATCCATAAGCATGGGAAACCTAGTAGTGGTAATTGTTATGATTCTTTAAGGAAAGAGTAATTAGTGAAAGTTTCTACTTCACCCTGTACTTAAAATCACTTGCCTGATCCTCTGTTCTACTGCACTTTCCTCATAATCTTGGTGCCTTGATATTTGATATTAAATGTATAGTAAATGTTTTACTACTGAATAAGGAAGTCAAGAAAAAGTCAGTTATGTAAACCTGTGGATGGTAAAGGGATCACCACATGTTTATAGTGGGAGGTAAACCCTTACATGTCATCTGCTTGGCATCACTGTTATCACTGTTAATTATCCCCACTATAATATTCAAACAACTGAAGTGCACTATAGCCACAAAAATTCTTGGGTTTGGTTCTCTTTTATTTACTCTCATTGTATTGTACACTTCAGTAGTGTGGTTACATTTTTCTTGGATATTCCTCTGAAACAAAGATTCTATATCATCAGGGTTTATTCCTTTTGCACTGATTTCACAGATGGCGATGAAGTTGGCGAACGTGGACCTGGAGATGGCAGAGAGGCTGGACAAGATGAACTTATTGAAATTAATAGTGATGATGAAAATGATCAGCCATCTTCTGCTCATGAAAATGGAACAAACTCTACTGAGCCTCTGTCAGAGTGCTCTCACACTGTACTCTCAGGTAGGACTAGAGACATGTATTTGCTTTAACCTTTGCAAGCAAAGGGAAATCAAAGATCTGACTCTACCTGTACTGTATATGATGAAAGATATCCTTTGCTCACGTATATAGTCAGCTCTAGTGCATTACTCTCTTATTTGGGCACAAGTCTTTGATTATTGTACACAAGCATCCTGTATTCCCGTATTTTCAAAATGCTTTCTGTCACATCATCTTGAAAGAATTCACTGTTCTCATTTGTAGATACATTGACAAAAGATTTACTAATTACAAAATGATTTTTATCAAAATTGATTAAAATGTAAGTCTGTTTTTGGTCTGTCTTTTTCCTGCACAATCAGATTCCAGCACAGAAAACAGCTGTAGTGGTGGTGGTGGGAGCATTGGCAGTCATGGGTCAACACTCTTACCATGGGGTGCTCGCAAGGAGAGAGCCCAGTTCCCAGCTACAGTCCATGTTGACACAGACCTTCGCCCAGGAGAGTTTGTTATGCGCACGCTTTTTGCTGAATATACAGTAATGGCAGAGAAGAAGATTGAAAATGTTATGCAGGAGCCATTAGTAAGTGAAACACTTACAGAGTTTGTTGTGATACTCTCATTACCCCTTTCTCTGCAGCAGGGTTGTGACCAATAATGTGTCTCCAGTGCAGGGAATATTTGAAATAAAAGTACTCATTTTTTTAGTGTGACATGCTTATCTCAGATTAAAAAGATATAGAACTCATTTAAATACAATTCTTTATGCCACTGATGTGAAGCATCAAATGGTTTGTGTTGTCAATAAGTTAACACTGTCAGATCTGTTAATATACAACCATATTTTTCTTGCTTTTAATACACTAGTACCCTAGTTTGTATTGGTTTATGTAAGCGAATAGCATGTATAGATATCTTGCATGAATTTAAGGAAATTTTGCATTACAAAAATATGAAAAATCCTTGACCTTCCCTCTGGTGCTGCTACAGAACAGTGTTTTCATATTGCTTTCTCTAAGTCCCAAAGTTATTTTATCCATAATGAGAAAACTGATCTACTATATGGCCGCAAATGGTGGGTTGCAGTGGAAAATGAAGTCATCTATAATTATGTTCCAATACCTTACATGGCATTTTTAAAAGTAGGAATCCATAATTTTACTAGCTTTATTGTATGTAGAAAAATGAGACAGAACCTGCGTGTGCTAGTTTAGTGAAAGAGTTAAGGATGTAATAAAGGTTACGCAATGGGAAGGATATTATTTATGTTTTTTCTTATGCTTGTTTGCATTTTCTGTTTTAGTGAGGTGGCAGGAGGAACAAACAGTTGAGTCTTTGAGTGCAGTGATGGACATAGTCTTTTGACTTTTACTTTCTTGCTGTTTTATTATTGAAGAAGGCTATTTTCTCAGAGTTTTTTTTAGTAGCTTCTTTTCTTTGGTATTCATTCACAATGTATAAATAAATATTGTGTTTATTATTTCAATTGTAGGAGCGTAGCCTGTCAAAGAGCCTGCAGCGTGGAGAAGACCCAACTTTTGATCAACTGTTGCTTGCATTTGGATGTGTGGCTGAACATTGCCTGCCATCCCTTTTACGCACACTCTTTGCTTGGTATGATCGCCAGGGAGTGGAATGGGGAGCCACTGACAACAAATATAAACAAGATCCCAGCAAGAGTAAAGGGTAAGATTGTGATACAAATTATAACTCGTAGGTAAGAGAATACACATAAAAATTTTGTAAATTGAGAAAACTAAGATAGTATGAGTGTATACCACCACCTCATATATAATTGCTTTCTTCTCACAGTTAGTGGAGTAAATAGGGCAGAACAGTGATGTTATGAAGATGTGTACTAGAAGGAACCCTAACATTATTAAGCCTTTCCAGGCACTAGTAGATGTAGAGAACTTCCTTTTTGCTCCAAAATGTGAAAATATCAGTCTAACATTTTGTAAGATAACCTTTTAATTATAAAGCATGCCTATACAACTCTGAAACAATGAAAGACAAAATAAAGGAATTACTGATGCCATATGGCTTGTGCAAGTCAGAAATATGAGTGAAGGGTCACTTATCTTTGTTAAGGTGTGTAGGAGCTTGTTGAAAGTGCAAGTGAATCAGAAAAAGTTCCCTACTGCTGAAAGAGATGGGTTGTCACAGTGCAAAATCAGTATCGATGTGGAAGAATTTGATGTTATGAATAAGATTATGGTAGGTATTTTATTCCCTGGGGATACGGGAGAAAGAATACTTCCCACGTATTCCCTGCGTGTCGTAGAAGGCGACTAAAAGGGAAGGGAGCGGGGGGCTGGAAATCCTCCCCTCTCGTTTTTTTTTTTTTTTTTTTTTAATTTTCCAAAAGAAGGAACAGAGAAGAGGGCCAGGTGAGGATATTCCCTCAAAGGCCCAGTCCTCTGTTCTTAATGCTACCTCGCTATCGCAGGAAATGGCGAATAGTATGAAAAAAAAAATTAAGAAAATATGATCAGTAAATATTACTGAGAGTAGAGCAGTGCAAGGGAGAAGAATTGTAGGTTGGCAAAAAGCTTTGATGAATGGAAAGAATTTAAGTATAGAGTGTACAAGAAACTTTCATAATGCATTTATCTGAACTGTAATATGAAACCTTGATTTTTAAGGTCAGGATGGGTGAAAGAACCATAGTGATAATTAAGAGGATGTAGGGAAGTATCTCTGAAGGTCTGAGAAGTAGACAATAGTAGCCATGGATAGGTGCAGTGAGTTAATAGAGCTAAAACTATTCCAGTTGAGGTTGCCATTCAAATTATCCTGCACGCAGTGAAATACTTTTTGTGTTATAGTGTCGTGAGTGGAGACTTGAGAGTCACCTGATGACCCATCTTAGGGTGATAAGTGAAAAAGTAAAAAGCTCTTATGTTGATGTGATTTGAAAATGTTTGTGAGTGACCTTAGAGGTTGTATGAGCTTGGTCCATCCCAGTGCATGGAAAGGGAATGAGTTCATGACAGTGTAAAGTTAGGTAGTACAGTTTAGTATAGATGGAGTGGAGTTTGTCAAGTTAGGCTTAGCATAATGTGTGAGGAAGATTAGAAAAGCTAGAAATATATAAAGATGGGGAGACAAGCTAATGGATGAGCAGACAAGCTTATGGATGAAAACACATGAGCAGATCAATATGCTCCTTTATGCAATGAAATTTTGACAGAAAAATTTGTAACATCCTCTTTTAGCTTTCCTTTTCATATTGTTAGTATTATTCGCAATCTTTCCATATTTTGTATATAACACAAGTCTTTCTTGATTAGTGAATATTAAGTCTGATGAAGAACTCCTTCATTAAAGGGTGGATGCAGGGTTGTCAGTTGACCGGGAAACCATACAAGAACGTCGGGACCTTGCTGTAGAGTTTATATTCTGCTTGGTATTGATTGAGGTATTAAAACAACTGGCTGTTCATCCTGGGCATGATGATCTTGTTCGACACATTGAAGATATTGCCTTTAAACACTTCAAATACAGAGAAGGGTGAGTTATTTCTTTTTATGTATTTGTACATACTTTTCAGTCTTGATGCTCTAAGTCCTTTCTTATTCAAGGTGGGTGCCTCTTGACCAGATATATATTCAAAAGACTTTAATTGAAAAGTGAGGCATAGAATGGATAGGTAAAAATATGTGGTGAAGGTCAGGATGATATTCTATACTTAAACAGTTTTTGGGATAGGTCGACTTATGAGTGAAGGTGACATTATCTCTTCCTTAGAAGAGATATCATATGAAAAGAGTAAGTGTTTTAGTATCATTTATTTCAAAGGCTAAGGTGGAAAAGAATCAGGAAAAGAAAAACAATTGAGGGAAAGGAATTAGAGAATAATTTGATTTGAGAAGATATTGGTGAACTATTGAATTGGAGAAGGGTATCTAAATATTTTAGATTATTGTATCATTATTACTGAACTATGATACATATTTTGCTTGTTTCACAGTGTTCAGAACAACCCTAACGGTGAAAACATCAATATCATTGCCGACTTGTATGCGGAGGTTATTGGTGTTTTGGCACAATCACGTTTCCAGTCTGTAAGGCGACGTTTTATGGCAGAACTGAAAGAGTTGCGTGCAAGAGAGGCATCATCAGTCACAACTCAAAGCATCACATCACTCTTGATGGGAATGAAATTTTTTAGAGTCAAGGTATGACAAAGTTTTCTCATGTATCATTACAGTCACTCAATATCGTGATGTGCTCCTGTGTTTGAATGATTAATTTGAATTATTAGAGAATTAGAAATGTTATATTAACCCATTGAAGTCATTAGTCAGAGGTCAGTTACTTTTTTCAGTAATTTTCATTACTTCAGAACTTAAGCTCTTTTAATATAGTGTGGAAGTTATTAGAATTTCAGCTAAGCTGGATATATAACTGTGACTGGCGTGCCCCCATAGTGAGGTGGGTTTTGTTGCTAGGTGATTTTATAGGAAATTACTTAATCTTATTGTTTGGCTGCCTCATTATTATTGTGTTTATATTTTAATATTTTTCAAAATCCTTCATATATTTTCATATATTTTGGTGGTTTAATTTATATTTGAATATAGATTAATTCTACTTGACTGTATAGGTGTTTTCCACAACAATGATCAGGTTGAGGATGGCATGATGTATTTTTTTCACTGCTGAATGAGAAGAATAAAGTTACATGACAAGAAGGAAAAGGCACATTTATGGCAATCTATTTTGTGCTATGAATCAACTTTTAACTATTTTCATGTTATGTTTACTGTAGATGATTATATGCAAGTAAACAAATATACCATACAACATTTCTATGAATTATTTTTTATCATTAGATTTTTACTTGTGTGAATGATTATTTTGTATGCCATGTTATAGGTATTTTTTATTAAATTTTTTTCTGTGTTGTTATAAAGATATGGTCCTTATGAATGGTCCATGTCAACATTGCATTTTCATTTGCTTTGCTAAATAATTCCCTGTGATTTCCTCACTTTCTGTTTTTTAGGCTGCCATACATAATCCATGTACAGCTTTCCTGATTATCCTGGATATTACATTATGCTTGCATTTTAATGGTATCATATCTCAGTCTGTAACCAAGCTACAGTTGCTTCTTCATGGGTCAGGCTGTTTGAGATTGGAGTCTGTAGGCTTATGTATCTTCATGGAATGCTTTGATTCATATTATTCATGAATTTACAAAGTGTAAATAGCATATTTTCTCAACAGATGGTCCCCATTGAAGAATTTGAAGCATCATTCCAGTTCATGCAAGAATGTGCACAGTACTTCTTGGAAGTGCGAGACAAGGATATCAAGCATGCTTTGGCTGGCCTTTTTGTAGAAATTTTAGTACCCGTGGCTGCGGTAAGTTGAAACATTTTCAGTAACTTTTGATACCATATGGAAAAGGAAAGCATACCTCACATAAAGAATACAGCAAAAGAATATATTCCTAAAATGGACAGCAATAGCTTCAGTATCTCAAAAGTTTTAGTTAATCCAAATAAAGTTGACCAGTCATGATTATGATTGACCTGACTATAATGAGTGGATGATTATTTGACTTTTAAAAGCAGTACAGTATATCAGTTGATTGTGTGCATGTAAATGATGTAACTTCATATGTAGTATCATTGACATTATTAATTGCATTAAAAAAACAGCACGGTTTATCAATTCATTGAGTACATGTAAGTGATGTAACTTCATACATGGTATTATTTGTGTTAATTGTTATATTCAGGAAGTAAAGAATACCCGTAATGCTATGCAGGGGTCCTTTATTTTGAAGAAATGTTTTAAATTGTTACTTTTTTCTTGAAAATATACTATGATAACAGTGAAGGAGCTGTCACATTGGTACACAAAGCCTGATAATGGTAAAGTACTGATAATGGGGTATTTCAGTAGTAAAGAGACAGACTGGGGGAATTTGGATTTTTATGGTCACAGGAAATCATGGAGATGCAAAAATATAGAGCTTGTATAGGAAAGTTCCTCGTACTAGCATGTCACTAAGCACACTAGAATGAGTGGGACTGATGCACCATCATTGCTAGATCTTATATTCACATATATTAGCATCAGTATTGAAAATGATATACTGTATCATTATATGATTTATCATATTGAACATCATCTTTATCATAGAAAGAATAACAGGCAGTGTGTATGAGAGTGTGAAAAGTATGTGACACTGTATTGAACATTATCAGATGGGTTTTAGGCACATGAGGATTTTGTGTGCTGCTTTGTGAGCTTCTTCATTAAACTCATTCTGCCTTGGAAGTGTTTTCATTTTTGCCTCATTTTCCTTGGTGCCTCATTCCCTTCTTCAACCACTTTATTTTTTGATACCATAATGCTGTTGTTAATGGTGATAGGAGGTGCTGTAATGTATAATGCATAGTATAAATTTATTTGCTGTTTCACATAATGTATCCTCATTCTGCTGTTAGGCTTTGAAAATTACATTTTAAATGCATTTAAGCTGTAGAGAAATTTTCATTGTAGAACTTGTTTTTCAGACTGTGAAGAATGAAGTGAATGTCCCATGTTTGAAATACTTTGTAGAAATGCTGTACTCAACAACTTTGGATATGGCAACTAAGAACAAGCACCGCTTAGCCATATTTCCCCTTGTGACATGTTTGCTCTGTGTATCTCAGAAAACGTTCTTTCTCAGTAATTGGCATTACTTTCTTGCCATGTGTCTTCAGCACCTTAAAAACCGAGACCCCAAGATGTCTCGTGTAGCACTAGGTAGGTACTTGTGTGATAGTTTGTCTCTAATGTGTAGGGTATAATAATTTTCATTGCTGAGCTATAAATTGCAGTAATTAAGGTTCATATGTGTATATGATTCTTCAAAAATTCAAATTCTTTGTCTTTTTAATCCACTTAAGGTAATTCACAGTGTAAAATGGTTGATGCCTTACAATTAAACTTATGATGTATGAATTTTTATGCGCTGTATTTAATTGAATACATATATCACACCTATGATGTTTGTTTTTTGTGCACTGAACTAATTTGATATATTTATCATGTAAAAGTAGCCTAAATATTTGTATTATCTTGATTTTTCTCTGATGTTTTCTTGACTTCATAAATCATTGTTTTGGTTTCAATAAAATTTATGTTGTTATAGTTCACAAGTTTACAGAATTATGAATTTTGTTATCTCTTGCAGAATCACTGTATCGCTTGTTGTGGGTATACATGATACGCATCAAGTGTGAGAGTAACTCTGCTACACATTCTCGCTTGGCCAGCATTGTTAACTCTCTCTTCCCCAAAGGTTCCAAGGCTGTTGTCCCAAGAGACACCCCACTGAATATCTTTGTGAAGATTATCCAGTTTATTGCACAGGTAGGTTTGGAAAACAATTGAATTTTGACTGGTTTTAAGATTTTTCATAGATGGCACAGCTTTCTGTTTTTCGTTGTTTCTTTTCTTCAGTCATGGTTACATGTTCCTTTCCTTAGTATTTTATCCCTAGAATATACATTTTTTATTTAGAAATGGCTTATTATATGCTTACTCAACAGGAACGCCTAGACTTTGCTATGAGAGAGATTGTATTTGATTTGCTGTCAGTTGGGCGTCAGATAAAGATCATCATGACCCCAGAGCGTATGTCAATTGGCCTTCGAGCCTTTCTGGTTGTAGCTGACAGTCTTCAGCAGAAAGAAGGTGACCCACCTATGCCTCGAACAGTTGGTGTTCTTCCATCAGGCAACACACTTAGAGTTAAGAAGACTTTCCTTAATAAGGTATGTGTTTTATTACACAAAGGTTACTTTTATAATGATCTGTTGCAATGCTGATATTTGATAAACATTTCTGGAACATCCTCTTCTTTCATACAACTTTTGAATTTACATATGCTTCTTCAGTAAGTGACTGTGCCTGTACCTGTTACTGTCCAGAATCAAGAGATTTTTTTTGGAGGAAAGGGGAAAGGAAAGGTAGAGATATTGAATGGATACTCATAGGGCTCAGGTGAAGTTGGGCCCTAATGGTCTCTCCTCACATTGATTCAGTGACCACTAGTGAGAGTGCCTTAGGCCTGTTATTGCCCAGAAAAGATTTTTTTCATGGCATGAGTTTAAGGAAAAGAAATTAAATGGATGATTACGGGCTGTGCCTGCAGTAGGAGCATGGTTTTTTCATCCTTCCTACAGAGCCCTATAAGTATTTAAGAATATACTTATATTAAGAAAGAGATACTTATGAAAATGCTGTATAAAACTGAGAATGTAAGCTTATTCAAAGCACACAAGGAGATACAGTATGAAAGTAAAGTGTTGGTAATTGGTTATCCAAAATAATCAGTTGTACCAAATTATACAGCCCTAGATTTCACTCCTGACTCCTTTATAGGTAAGGAAATCTTTAAATCTTTATCACAGTTTTTACTGAAACTACTTTTCAAGAACTCTCCAACAGACACCTCCCAAAGTCAATAGCTCCCACAAACCATCCTTGTTCATACACATTGATTAGAAGCTTGTAAGATGACTAGATCTTGAATCACATCTCATAAGTCCTTAAGTGGCCCTTTTATGGTAGTATTCCAATTTGAGAATATGTCTGTTTGATATAGCATTTGCAGAAAAAGTTGCCTTTCTGTAAGTAAGCAAAATTTCTTGTATTTCCTAAGAATTATCATTAGTGACCATCACAGTTTTTTATATTTATTTATTAGAGCTTGGCATGTGCAAATGATAAAACAAATTGTCGTGAATGTGATTATATATAATACCTTCAGATGCTAACTGAGGACACTGCAAGAAATATTGGGATATCTGCCTACTACCCACTTGTTCGAAAATCTTTCAATGACATCCTTAAGGCCTTGGACAGTCAGTTTGGTCGACCCCTCATGATGACAACAACGCAGAATGTCAACAAGGTAAGATACAAAGAAATATGTATGTAAATGTATTTCTAAACCAATGCATATTTATTTTACCACTCTTTGCAGGATGATATTTGAGGAAGTAAGGACTTAGCATTGCTGAAAGCCTCAGCATCATAGTCGAAGATTTAATTGTATTTTTAAGAATCCATGCACAAGAAATTATTATGTTAGCTTGGCTGTTGCATTGATGAACCAGTCATAATTTCTTGGGACCATAAAAAGCATTGAAATCTGTGATATGAGTGAAATGCTTTGGCAATTATGTATGAGTGAGTAACCCCTGTCAAGATTTTTTTAGAGACAGGGCTCATTCATTTCTTGCTTGGTGGTTCATACCTTTGTCCTTTGCCACCATTTGCTGTATTTATCAGTTTTGGGTTGACTGAGTACTTCTTTGAATCAGCTATTGATTTTTGTTTAAAGGTTTTGATGTTGACTTTAGATGAATTTCCTATTTCACTGGGTAGAACACTGAAAAGACTACTTTTCTCTGACCAGGGCTTTCATAATTTTTTGTCTGATGTCTTTTTTTTTCCATTTGCTGTCATGCATAGCTTACCATTTATCTTCCTCTTCTTTTATGGTAGTATAAGTGGAGTTCTTTTAGTGTTTCATGATAGTTCACATTTTATTTTCACTGCTTTATAGTGTTGGTATCAATCAGTATCTAAAGAATGGTAATCATGTGTCCTCTCTCTCTTCTCTTTTTCATTGGAGTCAAATTCAAGGCCTCTATCCACTCACTGTTACTTGGCTTCCTCAACTCAGGTACCGTGTATTTTTTCATTTGGATCATGTATATCAGATCTAGATACCTGAATATGATTTATTCCTTTAGAAACTGATGTGATAATGGAGGTGCCTGTTCTTTCTATTAAACCCATCATTCTATTTTGAACTCCATTTCCAATTTTTATGGGGTGGGTCAGGTACATGCAGCTTATGAAATCACCATCACATCCTCATGATCAGTCTGCTAAAGTGAAAAATGACTTCAAACACTTACTTTAATGATTCTTATTTTTTGACTTTGCTCACAAAGTTGATTAATCATTTAAAACCGACATTTCCTTTTACACCACCTTTATTCAGTAAATGCTCCCTTGGCATCCTGTCCTCTGTCATTCCTCTTTACTGCATCATCAGAACTTATTGATCTCAGTGACTTAATCTTGTAGTTGATCATTTTTCTTTTCATTTAGCTCAGATAACATATTTTAACCTATCGTCCATCTTTATGAATTGACATAGGTTCAAAGCAAAGATATTTAAATCTTTGTGAGTTATGAACACAGAGGTTGCTGGGTGCTGTTTCTGCACATACCGTGACAAAGATACATATACGTATATATCTATGCTCTATTCTAGGATTAGGTCTGGATTATGATTGTAGATTTTTTGACTGGCTTCAGTAATTTTCCATTTATCTTCGTCAAAAATAGTTGAGAGAAATACTGATAAAAATGCTTATTAGAAGGTGAGATGCAAATTTAGATGTTGCTTTGATGTCTATACTCTGTAGGATTTGTAAGTACCTTCATGAGGAGGCAGTTTTACACTCATGGAGCCCCTATGTCTTGAACATTCTTTGCTATCATACAGCCTCTTGAATTTCTATATGCTGTCTACATATACCACGTCCTCATTTGTGAATGAGGTACTAATCTGAGTCCTGGTTTAATTTGAGCTCTCTGTCCTGGAATTGGAATTCTGAATCCTTGTTGCTGTACATGCATGTGTAATGTTTAATCATATATTCTTTCAAGTGATGAATGATATGTAAAGTCTTTTATTTCTATTTTAGGAACCTGATGAAATGATCACAGGTGAACGCAAGCCCAAGATTGATCTTTTCCGAACATGTGTTGCTGCTGTACCTAGGCTCATACCAGATGGAATGTCTGGCAGAGATCTAGTAGACTTGCTTGGACGCCTCACTGTGCACATGGATGAAGAGCTGAGAGCTTTAGCTTTTCAGAGCCTTCAGAATCTTGTGTTGGATTTTCCTGAATGGCGTCATGATGTTGTGTATGGTGAGTATTCACTTTTATTGTTTTATAAAAGTTGTTATATTTTTCCCCTAATTTTGATATTTCAGGGATATTTGTTTTTGGTTTAACTTTTTTTTTTTTATCTTCATACTACCTTTGTATACTAATACCTATATATAACCATTAATTGGGAACAAGACTAACTTAGAGCATAGCATGATGAATACAATGTATTTTGCATTGGTCCTAGGTTTAGCATTCTAAGGATATTGGATTGCACACTTAGATTTTCATTTCATGGTTCAGGCTTCATTCAGTTTTTGGTGAAAGAAGTTGGAGATACATCACCTCAGTTACTAGACAATGGAGTAAGGATGTTACTACAGCTGCTGACTGCTTGGAAGAATGCTCTTATGAATACCACTACCACCACCAGTGTAAATAAGCGGGATCCAGGTGTTGGAGATCTCCATCATCTGCATCTTCATCAGGTATATTTGTGTATGAGACTGTTTGCGGAAATGATATTACAAACAGATTAGATAATTGTATTGAAATTTAATCCTTGGGGACAGGGGAGAAGATTGCTGCCTATATATCTCAGAAAATGTATTGAGATTTTATCCATATTTTATCCTTTCTTATCCTCAGGGGAGAAAGATTGTTGCTTATGTATCTTCTGCATATCTTAGAAGGGTGCTAATAGGGGCAAGAGTGGGAAGGCTGGAAATCCTCCCATTTTGTATTACTTTTAAAAAGAAGGAATAGAGAAAGGAGTCAAATGAGGACTTTTTCTTTCTAAGACTCACTTATTTTTTCCTAGTGCACCCTTAAGTACACGGTATATAAAAAAAAAGTTTAAAAAAGACCAAGGATTAAATATATGAATAATTTAATATTATGGAATCTAGACAAACTAATTTATCATTCTTTATTCTCAGCGAGGTGATCATAATGATGTTCTGCGATTGGCTGAAGGCTTTGCATTGGTATTGTTATGTAGCTGTCGCCAAGCTCCACGCAGAGTGGCAGTAGCTATCATGAGAGAAGTTAAAGTTTTATCCAAGGCTCTAGGAGAAGAAGATCCTGTCAATCAACCTGTAATAGATGTCATGGATAGGTATATCTTCGTGACTTTTTAGAGCTTTATAGTGTACATTAATCCTTTTTATTTTTCCGTACCCGTTTCCATTCACTTCTAACACATATGTCTTCTTAGTCATTCTCTCAGTCATAATCTGCTTATTAACCACACTTCTCCCTTACAGTTATTCTTTACAAGTTAAAATCTCTTCACACCACATTTTATCCTCATGTATTTCATTTTCAATACATCTACCCTCTTCAGTTCTTTTGTATTTAGGGTACCATACAGCACCATTAGGATTACATTACCTTCAAACATACCCATCTTGGCCCTCACAGACAATGATCTGTTTATCCACAAACTCCTCAATGCATTCAGTACCTTTGCTTCCTTACCCACCGTATGGTTCACTTCAGTTCCTATAGTTCTATTGGTTGCCATGTCTATTCTAAGGTACCTGATCTTTTCCACTTTCTCCAAGTTCTCCCCATTCAGACTCACATTCAAACCAACTTTTCTTGACCCCCTTCTGAATTTCACCACTTTATATTTTCATTTTTTTTTTCAAACCATTCGCCATTTCCCGCGTTAGCGAGGTAGCGTTAAGAACAAAGGACTGGGCCTTTGAGGGAATATCCTCACGTGGCTCCATTCTCTGTTCCTTCTTTTGGAAAATTAAAAAAAACAACAGGGGAGGATTTCCAGCCCCCCACTCCCTTCCCTTTTAGTCGCCTTCTATGACATGCGACATGCAGGGAATACGTGGGAAGTATTCTTTCTCCCCTATCCTCAGGGATATTTATTTACATTTATTTATGTTTATTTACATTAATTTCCTCCTTGCACATACTTCAAAACTCACACACCAGCTTCTGCAGTTTCACATGAGTCATTCATGAGAGTCATGTCATCTAGAAACAGCAAAGTGACTCTCCTCCTAGGCCCCCAACCCCAAGCATACTATGTACATTTTTCCTTATCTCCAAGACCTTTGCATATATGTCCCTCACCACCCTTTCCATAAACAGATTAGATATCCATGGTGATGTCCCACAATCACCTGGAACCACTAATCCTCCTCTTTTCCAACCAACGTGTGCATACTGCTATCCAAGAAAAACTCTTCATTGCATCTAGTAGCCTTTTTCCCTGCACTATAAACTGTAATCATAGTACCTTCCACAAGGCATCTTTGTCAGCAGTGTCATATGCTTTCTCCATATCCATAGATGTCCTATACAAATCCCTTTCTTTCTTTGTGTATTTCTCTCATAATTATTTCAGGTAAAATGCATGGTCTAAAGATCCTCTGCCCCTTCTGAAACCACATGCTCCTCCCAATTTCATACTTCGTGTATACCTCCACCCTTTCACTCTGTACTCTTCTAAACAACTTACCAGATGTATAGACATATACCCTTACAATTCGAGTGTTCACTTTTTTCCCTCTATATTTATATCTTGGTGCGCCACACCATGGACCATACATTTGTTGAAAATTATGACTAACCAGCCAACAAAACTGTCAATCCCTTTCTTGAGAAATACAGCTGCTTTTCCACATTCTTAGATGATGCAAAATTTTTGCCACCTTCTCTCCTTTCACAAAACCTTTTGGCATGAGTGTTTTACCGTGCATGTCTCTCTGTCTCAAACTTTGTTATATTACTATAATGCAAGCTGTAATCACCTTATTGTTTGTGTTATGTGTTTCATATATATTTTTTTAATCACCAGTACTTAATTTTCATGATTCTTATAAACATCACCATATTGATATTTCTAGTTACTATTCTTTAAGTTGTACTTGTTTTATTTAATGAGATATGTCTCTTCTTAAAATGTAATCGCTTAAACTTTCGATAGATGGTGTGGATGTGTTGTAGAGAGTTTGTTAACATTACTACCCCCTGGAGAGAGGTCTGCAGTTGCTGCTACCACAAATATTGATCTTCAGTGGCTTGCTGATCGCAGCTCATCTGTATGGACAGGAGGTGAGTGTGAATATCTTTTCATTTTGTCTTTAAGTTGACGAGTACTGGAGAGTTGATAAGGTTTATTTTGTCCCTGGGGATAGGGGATTAAATATTGTGCCCACATATCTCCTATGTTTCTAAAGAAACAACTTACAGGGCTGGGAGTAGGTGGCTAGAAACCTTCCTCCCTTGTATTATCACTTTCCAAACACAGGAACAGAAGAGAGAGCCTATTGAGAATTTGTCCTTGGAGACTCCTGTTGGAGTATATGAACATGCCTGAAAGTAAGCAGGATGAGAAGGTAGAGATAGGTGATATTTTTGATGAGTAACCTGGATGTTCTGGCTCTGAGTGAAATTAGATTGAAGAGGAAGAGGGAATAATGATTTTGGAATGTTTTATGGTAAAGTTTGGGGTTAGTGAGAGAGCAAATGTGAAGGACAGGGTGGTGCTTGAGAAGAAGGAGCTGTGGGACTGTGTTAAAGAGTGTGAAGAAGTAAGTTTAGGATTGATGTAGGTTAGAATGAAATTGGGATGAGAGTAGCAAGAGGATTAAGGAAGAAAAGAGACCATTTTGGGAAGAGTTAAATAAATTCCTAAGCAGTTTTGATGGGTTATCGAATCTTGATGCGAAGGGAGGATGTAAGTGGGAAGCATGGTGTACCTGGTGTAAATGAAAATGGGAAAGAGCTTAATGAGTTTTGTGTTGGATGAGAAATGGTGATTGGGAATACTTGGCTTCAAAAATGGTTATACATAAGTGTATGTTTGTGGTAAGGGTCAAGATTACAAGGGTCTTGAGCAAGGGCAGGTCTTTATTATCTTTAGGGTTAGGTGGAGGCATAGAAGGTGAATCTGTTGCTGTTAGCATATGACTTAGTTCCTGTGGTGTACGTGGAGAGAAACTACAGAAGGTGGTGATAGAGTTTGGGAGACTGTGAAAAGAGCAAGCTGAGAGTACATGTGAACAAGAGTAAGGTAACCAAATGGATGTGACAGTGAGTGATGTGGGGCTAGAAAGGTGAGGAGATGGAAGGATGGACAGATAAATAAACAGATGCATTGGTAAAATCCCATGAAAGAGTCACTTTTAATGAAATGCTTCTTTTATTACAGGATTCATGGAAGACAGCAGTGTAAAGAGTGTTAGTGTTCAACACCTCGTGTGTGAGGATGTATGGGCACTTGTTTTGTGTGGATTTCTTCTTAATGGTCGAGTTCTCAGCTTTTGTCCTCAGGCTGTCAGTCATGCCTGGCCAATTGTTTACACGAGAGCTAACTCACTCTATTCTATTGTTGACCCAACGTAAGTTCCTGTGGTTCTCTCATTATTTCACATGCTTTGGATTTAATTCAAATCATGTATAGTGTTGTTTTTTTTATTAAACATTTACATCCGATGAGCTAGGAACTGAAAATTGTCACTCTTGTGCATTGATACATCTGAATGTTGGAACAGAAGGAGCAAAGCAAGGATTTTTCATACCTCTAATCCTCAGCAAAGCTTCACGTGCCTTTCTGTTGTTTCCTCATGCTGCTTCACACTTCATATGTCCTATCGGACAAATCCACCCTTTTCTGTACTTTTCATTGTAGGGGCTTATGCTTTGCTCCTATACAGCATTGTCAGGTCTACTACATCATCAAAGATGGCTTATGCTTTGCTCCTATACAGCATTGTCAGGTCTACTACATCATCAAAGATACTCTTCTTTTCACGCAGTCTTCAATGTGCCAAAGACCCTAACCGCCGTCACTCACCCTTTGACTTAACTCAGCTTCCATGGCTCCATTTGCTATCATTTTCATTCCCAGTTTTCTAAAACACAGCAAACATTGCATGAAAATACAGAATGAGGGTATCTGTTAGTGAGAAAATTATACTGTAATGTATAAAGTTCAAAATGTTTAGATATGACTGCTATGCTGAATTGTTTGAATATATACAGTAGGTAAGTGGGATTATTATTATGCAGTTTTCTTTCTTTACAGGCCCCCTAATGACAATCGAGCATCATTGCTTCGTAGTGCAACTCAAATGAAAAAGCCCATCAGTGAGCGAGATGTCTATATGAACCTTTGGCGAAACTATGTTGTTCTTGCCTGTCGTGTAGTTCCAGCAATTACCAAGACTCCTGTCATTAGATGTGCTTCCCCAGACATCAGTTTAGGGTATGTTTTTTTTTACAATGAAATTTAGTGTTGATGATATTTCAGTGTTCAGCCCTCATGAGGAAAAAAGGCATATGTTGAACAGATAGAAAAGGAGCAATATGCTGTGTAGTGAGGGGGCTATGTGCTTTCAATAGACTGTACCATGGCATATAAAGCAGTCAAGATCAACTGTGGAGTAGTCTTTGGGGCTTGGCTGTGGATTGTAGGCACTTGTTTAAGCGCATTGTACTTGACAGCTCGAGATTAGATGTGTGGCAAATGAGGCCATTGTTCATTTGTCGGTGATGTTACCTTGCTGATGTGGTAGAGACAGTGTGGCAAATGAGGCCATCATTCATTTGTCGGTGATGTTACCTTGCTGATGTGGCAGAGACAGTTAAATGAAAAAAGATATTCTTATAATATGACTATCTATAAAACTAATGGTGGGAGAATAGAACAGTCCAATTCTTTCCTGGTGTTGCCTCCATTGGTCACCAAGACCACCTAAACAATTACTGAGCTGAAATTACTTTTTTATATTCTCTTTGTCATCAGATCTTCACCAGACAGTGGAGCAGGTGGTGAGAGAGGGGGAGAGCGTCCCTATCCTGGCTATTCTGTTTCACCTCTCTGCTTATACAAATTGCTTGTGCCCCTTCTCCGCTGCGAGAGTGCTGATATGCGTGAAGCTGTTACTCTTGCCCTTGGGAAAATCAACCATTTTGCTCTTAGGTAAGCTTCACAGATTTTTATATCATTTCATGTCAGTCATAAGAAAAGTTAGTGAGATTTTAATCAGTTAACCTTTAAATGTCAGGAGTTGACCCATAAATGGCATTTTAACTTTTTCAAAGAGTTTGTGATTTATTTGAAATGAAAGATATTTTCACTTTCAATAGAACTTGTTTATCAGAGCTTTTAATGTAATTATGTTTTCTAAAATTTAGTGACTTGATGGAGGAGCTTTTTCCATACATTCGTGAAAGCATAGACCGCAAGCAAGAGAATATGCGTCGTCGGCGTCGTAGGGATGCTCTGAGAGTCACCTTAGTAAAACTATTTGAGATGATTGCTGAACAAGGCACCTTTGCTCTCAGGTAATGACTGTGTTCGCATTGTTTGCTGTTGATTTAACATGCATTGCTACTTAGATTACTTTTGAATTGATTCAGGTACATTCATAAGTGTTAAGATTACTTTTGAATTGATTCAGGTACATTCCAAGTGTTAACTTTGAAAACAGCCAATTTGTGTTGTTAATGAGTTCTGTAAAATATAGAAAGCTGCATGTTGCAGTGTAGTTGTACTTGAATTTTATAGTTTTTATACCGTGATGTTCCATACTTAATTTTTACATGATGTTTGTGTTAGGTATGCTGTAATCTGTTGAGTTTCCTCTTTTCCTTAATCCTGTAGTGAAAGTGTCATTGATGGAGACACTGGAGCCTTGCGAAAGCGTTACTTGGAGTACATGGATGGTGCACGTCTGTACCTTGAGAGTGAAAATGATAAAGACAATACACTCTTGCAGATCAAGACTCATTTTTGTCACTTTGTACGCAAGCTTATTGGGAGTTTTTCTTGTAAGTATATGAAAACACCTTGCTTTACTGAAGGATTAATTTTCAAGTGCATTTTTGTTGAAACATTCATCAGTTTTGTGCATGAAAATGTAAGGTCTGGTGTACTTATTTATTATATGGTCATAGATGTTGAGATCCCAATATGAGCTTTAGACAGGCCAAATCAGGGACTGTGGGGGCTAGCAGCATTTGTTAGGCTTAATTGGAATGGATTAGAAAGGAAAATTATTATTGAATATTAACATTAGCATTAAGGGTAATTGTATTTAGTACCATTAGTGGTCCTACCACCCTGTCTGTGGCTGTTCAGCAGTCATAAACTAGCAATAAATAATGTCACTAGTGTGATGCTGTCAGTTGATGGCACCAACCTATCTCTTATCCTTTATAGCCAGCTGGGTCAGTATTATGATTTACAGCCCAAAGTTCGGGTTGGCAGGTGGTAACATATTCTTGGTTTGGCTTGTGTAAGACAGAAAAATTTCTCAAGACTTAATTTTCATTTAGAACCTGATGGCAAGTTGATGATTAGAGGATAATAGTGCAGTTTAGAGTCAGTTTTTAGGGAGAGTATGAATTTCATCAGTTATGATAAACCTAATGTGAACAAGACCAGATAATTTGAAAGTGTGTTCAGTAGTAGATAAAATGTTCTCCTGGCAGTGGAACAGGAGGAAACTTTTTAGACTGACTTTATGGGATTTAAACCCCACTTTTCCATCATCAAAGACAAAGTTTCACATCAGGTTATAACATAACCTCATGTGAAGCTTTGCTTCGAGGTTATGAGACTGGTGCACTGATATCCTATGTAATGATTGAAATACTGATAAACATACAAAGCCAGGAATATGGTTCTAGATCCTCACAATAAATGGTAGTGATGCCTGGATCAAGAAACATTTTGGAAAGGACCCAAGGACTCTGAATACAGTGACAACATAATTGTCATATATCTTCATGTAAAGTAAGCAATAAGATAGTATTCAGAAAAGAATATAGATATATTTTGGTATAAAACCTTATAGTGTTCAGAAAAGAATATAGATATATTTTGGTATAAAACCTTTGACATACAGTGAGTAAGGGTATTTGTCTGTGTTTGCTAAATTCTTGGAGTATAGGCATCATTCTAACTCTTTCTCATGCTGCCAACAGCCAGAGTTCTTTTGTTTTTTCTTGCCAGTACTGTGTGGCCTCTAGCTAATGACTTATTCATGCAAGCAGCCAGGATTTAGGAGCAAAAACCAATGTAATACTATTAGTGGTGTGGCTAAGTCTGCTTTGGGATTTCCAGTTGTCCTTTAATTTCTCTTAAAGCAAGTGGCATGACAGTATAACAGCTATCAACTGCAGGGATTAACATGTCACACCTGTGATTTGATGGTATATGAAAAATCTGAAGAATTCAGATCTAACAGATATTCCAGTCAGACAGAATTTCTTTGTTGTGATTTTAACAATGAAATAGAAAATTCTTTAAGAACATCTTGATACCCTGTGACCTGCTGGATCTTGAAAACATAGGATTTGAACATTTAGTTTGGACCTCTGAATCAGCAAGGGTTGTGATTAGCTGGCTTACAGAAGACAAGTGTTTAGAGTGCAGTATACACTTATATTATGGTGGTTGGGTTTTCATGATTGTATAGAAGTTATTCTTATGCCGTCCATAATGGTGTACAATTAATTTTTGTTTTCATTAACAGTGGAGCAAAGGCAGACACTTATTCCTCGAAATCTTCGAAAAGGCCTCTTCTACCTTTTTGCTTCATGGAGTGGTGTATTTGGTGCACCTTTTGGTTTTAAGGTAAGATAATTTTTTTTGTCTTCCTATGATGTTACCCCCCCTCCAGAGACACACAGGCACGCACACACTTTTTTGTGTATGTGTGTAACTACAATAGCATGAATGTGACCTTATACTGAAAATGGATTTTTTTGCTGTCTGCCATAATTTTAGTTTATTTGTTTGGATGACATTACAGAGTGAGAAAATTGGCTTATCAAAATGTTGGATGAATGATGATGCATATCTATCACCCACATCATCTTTGCATTTATTTATATATGAGCAGACGGAAACACATACTTTACATATTCATATATCCAGTAACAGTGTTCTCAACCATATCCCTACTGGTCCTCCAGTATTTAGGCACTTGTTCATCATCTTTCTTTTGTACTGATCTCATCTTGTACTATAATCTATTCCTTGGTTATCATTTTTTCTTCATGCTCCATTATTTAAGAAATTTTTAATTATTGAATGTTTATGGCCTGCATGATTATCAATGTGATTTTGGTATTTATATAACTGAACCTTAACTATAGATAATTTTCACCAAATTGTCTTGTATATTGGTAGATTACTTTAATTATCCTATACTAAACTTCATGTTTATTTCACTGCAGAGTCCAGACTCAGGTAATCGGCAGCCTACCGAGTTTGAATTGTGTGCTCTCCATGCATCCAGTGCTGTACTTTGCTGTGGCCCTTCATTTGATCCTCAACTCTTGGCTGATGATGGTCACATATATCAGTGGCTTGATGCCTTGCTTGGCTCCCATGATGAAAAGGTATGTACTTATTGTATAATGGCCATAAAATGCAACTGTAAGTCATCTTATCTCTGATAAGGATTTTTGTGCTCTGCATCGTAAACAGAACATTATTGAAATGTTTGCATTAGTTGATGGATTTTATTATGTACTGAATATAGACATTACAGTACCAGAGTCTGCTAATGTGTGGTTAAGCTATAAGTGAAAAGTTACCTTTGCCAAAAGTTTATCATCATCAATGGATGAAAGGGAGTACAGACTCATTTAGGGACTCACTCCAAAGGAATCCATGATTTCCTTGCAGGAGCCTTGTAAGAGGGTGGTTCTGGGATTTTATAACTGAAAAATTATTGAATATGACTAAAGCAATGGTAAGAATCTGGAACAGATATTTTACTGTGTGTTTTGAGATAGTATACACATATATAATTCTAGAGTGTTTTTGTTAAACATGAATTAATACATATATAATTCTAGAGTGTTTTTGTTAAACATGAATATTAATTATACCATTACTTAACAAAAAATTGCTTAAACAAATTTTGAAATGTTATTGTTGGTTTATTGTATTTCGTCTTTTGAAGTTTTATATTAGATACATTGAAAATGTGTAGGATATTGGAGAACATATTTCAATACTTGTTTGAGTACAGTTTAAGTAATTAGATACCATGTGTATAGTACTTCATCTTCATCTAGTGAGAATACTGCTCTAGAGTTCCTCTCTGTCACTAGCCTGTTGAGGGTGATGCATTAAAGGCAAAGAAATGTCACTTGAGTTCACCAGTTATGGAGACTCTTTTGCCATGGTCATCCCCTTGAGGGAGTTCCTGGAGGGAATGGGAATCAGAGGTATATACATAGATAGAATACTGATAGTAGTTTTCATTTTATACACTACAATGGTTTGCATGGACACTACCCACTGACTTGTCTTGACAAATGACAGGTTAATTTTTGTAAGACAAGAACTGATGGTCTTGAATAAAGTGGTCATATCCTCACTGATTGGCTGCTAGTTTATATGTTCCAGTCACAGTCACAGATTGAGGTTTTGAATGAGAAAGAGAATGGCGAGAGAGGTATTGAATATGAAATGGAGTCTTAAAACGCGAGGTTGAAAAAAATGTTTTAAGAGTTAGAAAAAAGTAGGATATGTATAGGAACTATACAGGCTATGCAGGCAAAAGATATAGTATGAAGTCTAGCCATGTGCCTGGACTGTACAGTGCATGTAAATTTTTTTTTTATGTATATCCTTTGTATAGAAGAAAAAGATACAGTATTAAGTCTAGCATGTGCATGAACTATACAGTGTATGTAAGAAAAAGATTTTAAATCTAGCCTAGTCCAGTGATTAGTTTTGATTAGACAAAAACAAAAACCAGCAATCCTGATATGTGTGCAAGTTGAAAGTTGATTCTACTCATCACTGAAACGTAAGTCATGTTGAAGAGATAGGGCCCAAAAATGGGACAACTCCCACCTTGCGCTACTTCCAGTCACAGGGAAATGTAGACTATTAGAGTGAGATGTTCTTTGACAAAACTGTACTCTCAGTGACGCAGCTTTGCTAAAGGTGACTTTTCACTCATGGTGTAACTCACAGGTGGAAGCAGGTAGCACCTAGTGCTCTCTGGAAAGAAATAGAGTAAAAAAATAAACAAACTTTGATTAAGTATTGGTTAAAAAGAATTTTAACAAAATTTTGATGTATAAGGATATTAACATACATTCCAAAAGAAGTAAGTGCATTTTATGTGTCTGCAAGAGATGGAAATCCACTAAATCCTGTTACATTATTGATAAGAGAATGATAGATAAAACATGAAAAATGATTAGATGTCGTAATAGGTTAGAAAGATATCTGTGATAGTAGCAATGCAAGTGTGGGTTTTAATGCCATTACCTCATGGTCCATCATTATAAAGTCTGACTCTTTAAACAGTTTAGATAATGAGTTATAACTTGCAGAAGATAAGAAATGGAAGTATTCAGGCCTGGTTTAGTTACTAGTTAAAGAGAATGATGATGAAAATTTGAGAAAAAAGGACACATGTATTCAAAGAGAATGGTAATGGAAATTTGATAAAAAAGAACATTGATATATTTCTTGATTTTCTAAAATTAATGAAAAATCAATAAAATCCAGTTGAATTACTATTGCTCAGAGAAGATGAATACCACATGGTAAGCAGAGACATCAAGATAAGAGTTAGAGGAGATTTACCTGTGAATATCGCAATGAATCATGGAAAGCATTAACAGATATACAGATCAATCTTTTATATTTCCATACCTGATTGTCATTTCCTGTGTTAGCACCAAGAACAGATGAAGAAAGGTTGTATTTGCTCCTACCCATTCTTTAGCCATCATGTGTAATGCTCTGAAACCAAGCTCTCTGTCCACAATTAGGCCCTACAGACCTTTTCATCATTTATCCTGACTGTTTAACATGTCCAGGTTCAGTCCATTGACAGCACATTGAACCCTGTATACCTCATGGTTACATGCACACCTCTCACCCTCCTGCATGTTCAGCTCCTGGTCACTCAATTTTTCTTTCTTTTCACACCATCCTTCCTGTTCCTGTGTGGTCTCCTCCTTGTCCTTTCACTTCTGATGCATATATCCTCTGTTAGCCTTTCTTCACTCATTCTATCTGTATGGCTAAACTATTTCAGCACACCCTCTTCTGCTCTTTCAACCACACTCTTTTTTATTATCACACCATTCTCTTACCCTTTTATTACTTAGTCATACCACCTTACACCACATTATTCTCAAACCTTTCATCTTATTTGAAATTTTGAATTCTTATTTCTAATCTTCCAAAGATAGTAGCATGTATGTTTCCTGTTGGCCCTTTTGTACCCTTGTAAGTGCTGTAGATTCTGGCTTTTGAATTGGTGTATAGGCATCTGTTTACATCATCTTAGATTGGCTTCTTGTTTAATTAGATTATTTTGCATGAATTGTAGTGCAAAGAAATAACAAGCTTTCCCTTATACTATCTGGATTACCATGTAGTTGTTAATTCATTCCATTCAAGTTTATTTTAGTACATATAATCAGCTTGGAAGATGATTCTTTATGTGCATGATTAGTGTGCAAATTGTAGGTATACATAGTTGCCAGCTTATGCATTTTCAATGTTTTCACATTGGTTCTTAAAAAGAAATGTGTGCTTTAAGAGTTAGAAGGATTGTTGCCTGTGGCTGTGCATGCTAATGCCATAGAGGGATGGATTTTGCTGAATGTTAGCCAACTCACAGTGTATCATAATTGATTGATGCATGTAAAGTCAGCATATGATTAGGGAGTGTTTGGTGGCTGGTCATTTAGGAGATGGTGACCAGTTTCTGATATCCTTTGTCCCATTCATTTTGAGGGACCTACTGTGTACATCATCAAGACAGGTCATGGTGAAGTGTCTCTATGGTTTACATGTTGTTCAGCTACCAAAAGAAGACTACTTCAAAAGTTACTTTCTGCATTCTTGAATTAATGCTAATTTTTTTTTTAACCTGATATACAGTCGGAAGCTGATCATACCTGTGGTTTTAATGTATGTAAGGGGATGATAGTATGAATGATGAGATGGAATGAGCTTTTTGATATGTACATATATGTTCAGAGTAGAATTGTTCTGGAGTTGTGTATGATGGAACTTTATTTTTGTTCTTTTTATGTACAGAATGAAAAGAAATTATAACAAACCATGCGTTGATTTTAGAACTAACAACCGTACAACATTTTTGTAATGACTAATTTTAGAAATTTTATGAGGTGGAATTCTGATTAATTAGCATTTTCCGTACAAAGTATTTCTTTAGATACTTTTTCAAGTAGATATTAATCTTGATAATGAAGATATAATGGTAACTAACATCATTATTGATTTTTTTTTTTAGATGAGGTGCTAATAGTATGACCACCCTTTAAAACAGTAGTGAATCAGTGTTTATGTTAAATCCAAAACCCAATACTTAGAAGTATAGCCACATTTCTTCTATGCAAAGGAGGTGATGGGTTCCCACTATAATATCTTTTGCTTATTGATTTATGCCATTGTTTCGTGACTGAAGCATATCTGAATCTGCAAAAGTGTCTGTAGAAGGCTGCATGAGAATTATATATCCACAAGTTATTCTTTCTGATTTCACTTCTCTTTTTCTCCCTTCCATACGCGCTCACTAGATAAAGAACAAGGTAAGTGGGAGTATGGTAGTGTTCTTCTTTCTTATCCATTAATAGGTGTAGTGTTGAAACTAACCAGAATGGACAGTTTTTTTGTTTTTTTTTGTAGTCCTTTGCAAGTAACTCATTGTGTAGTTTAGCTTGAGTATTTGTGTCTTTATAATAAAATCTTTGTTTTTGACTGATTTCGGATGTTTGCAAATAATAATAGAGAATGTAATGCCAGATGATTTTTTTTGTTACGTGCTGGTTTTGGTTAGCTTTGCATGAAGAGTTTCTTTTGGTGTGTGATTAAGGCAGGATGAAGAAAAGTTGTGTATTGTCCTTTTGATCATTCATTGGCAGTTGGCATCAGGAAAGCAGACCTTTCTTAGAAGGATTTTATTTGCTCATCAGTCATGAATATTGATTTTATAAATGTAAATGGTCAGTGGAATAAAAGGAAAGGGAGAGGGAAAGAATTGATGCTGATGAGTTAAGTGAAGACAAAAGAACTCAATATGAAATATACTGCAAGGGAGAAGTGTGTTGAAAGATATGATAGAGGATGATATGAGGGCAGAGGACCAAGACAAAAAGAGAGGAAATGTATGCTGAATGACTTGAAGGCCAGGAAAAGGTACTTTTACCATGAAGAAGAAGGCTGAAGATAGAAAAGTTTGGCAAAATTGAATTTGTGAAACTTGACCTGCCAGCAGGCAGAACAGCAAAGAGAAGTTTTAGATACCAGAGTTACTTTATGGTAGCTAGCATATGAAAGCAAATTTGTTTGTTTAGAGAGAATGATTACCAAGATTCGTCAGAATGACAGGATATGGAACTAGTGCCTCATTATTAATTGTATCCACAGATGTTCTCTTACTTTTTAGAGCAAAGGTATGGACACCTCTCTTTTCTTTTTTCACTAAAGAATGTTTTCCAAAAGATTACAAGTCTTAAGTTTTTATTATTTTGAGAAGTCAGACTGCAGCAATTCTTCCAAGGGATAGGAAATTGCTTCTGAGATAATGATTGATCCTTTTCCAGATTATGCTTTCATTAGAGTTTTATTCCACCCTTCCAAGACTTTTTTTTAACTTTGTAGACGCCTTGCATTACCATTTCTGAATGAGCTCTTACGCTGGCACTCTTGAAAATGCTAAACATAATTTCTGACGGGAATTATGCATTCTATCAAGAAATTATAGTTAAATGATTGGCAGATATGAAATTTCTCACTTTGAAAGGTTAATCGGATTGAGTTTTGATTATGAAAAATTGGTAGACTGTTTAATTCTGTGGTTTTGTTATTGTATTGTGTAAAGATTCTTTTGAAATTGTGTTGTTATCAATAAGTCTTACGTACTGCCAACTTACTTACCCGACAGATGATTAGGGATAGACTCTTAAATGTGTCAAAATCAGCAGAAGTATTCATTCATAGTGAAGGAGAAAAATAAAGAGGCTATAGGTTTTAGAAGGCCTCCAGCTGTAAGTTAAGATGTTAATGGTAATATGATATATCACTCTATTTATATCAACAAGGTGATGGAACCCTCCTTGTTTTTTCTGTATTTCTTGAGAATACTTTGTCTTAAAGCTTTCTTCGTCTTGCTTTGCATGTATTTTGTGATAGTCTGAGTTTAGGATAATTTTGAGCTGCATGAAATGCTTTTATGTAGAATAATTTCAAACTCTTTTTATGTTTGATTTCAGTTTGTACCTTTTTCATTTTATTTTTCCAAATTTAGTTCTGTAGCATGCAGTTCTGTGTGTTACGTAAGATTTGTATAATTATTTTCAAAAAATAGTAAGTACTATTTCTGTCTGCAATATGTTTGTTACTGTCAGTGTGATTTATAATCCTGTGATATACATATTTGTGCCAGTATTGGGTCAAAGGTAGATCATAATTTTTTGGGGCACCCAAAAGTTTGTGTGAAATTGGCTCAATTGGAAATCTGAATTTTAGTGCTTTAGTATTGATTTTTTTTTTAATTGAAACACTGTTTTGGGAGAATAAAGATTTTTTCTTTTTATAATTGATGGCCGTTTTCTTTGGCCGCATTCACACTGGAGACCATTTGGTGGTTTGTTTCATATTATGAAACCGCTTCCTCATTTGACGTTTCCATTTTCTCTCTTCATTCTCCTTTGTCATTTTTGTGTACATTCCAGCCACTCTGTGTACCCCTAAAGCAACCTTCATTGAAACTTATTTCTAGGTGCAGTCAGGTAATGACAACATGCTAAATTTTTCAGCAGATGCTTTGAGTATTGCTCTTGAGTTTCCAACACTATGTAGACATTCAACAATTGATAAACAGAGAAGACTGAATATACAGTACAAACTCTCTGTAGATTCCACAAGAATTTATAATATGATTGAAATTTGCATAAGAATGTTGTAAAGAGTGGAGCAGTTAGAATTATTCTCTTGAGATAATGTACCAAATTGTATCTGATCTGGTTTTTCTGAGGGGCTTGTGTGCCAAATTGGTTTTCATCTAGTTTGAAAAAGAAAAAATGCTAAATCTATATCATAATCAGTCATTACTGCATTGGGAGCAAAGTTTACTTAGCTTGTGTAGATAGGTAGGATGTTGTACTTACCTTATGTAGGTAGGATAGTCTACTTGCTTCATAGGTTGTGAAGGCATTGAACTTACCTCATTTAGTTTGGTTTACTTACTTTTATAGGTGGGTATGTAGGATGGTATACTTGTGTAGTTAGGGAGTATAATGTACTTACCTCATATAGTTAGGTAGCACAGTGTACCTACCTTTAGTAGGTAGGTGGGATGTAAACATACCTCTTGTTAAGTTATCCTTACAGTTTACTTCCTTCTGTAGTTTGGTATTGCATTGTACTTACCTGTGTAGTATGGTGTGATTATCTTGTAAATGTAGGTAGGACGGTATATTTACCTCATGCAGGTAGGTAGGACAGTATATTTACCTCATGTATGTAGGTTGTACACTGTACTTATCATGTGTAGGGAGTTAGTAAAATGCACTAACCTTGTATAGGGAGGTAATACAGTGCATTTACCTCATATATGCAGGTATGACAGAGTACTTACATCATGTAGGTAAGTAGGTAGGACAGTGTACTTACCTTATGTAGGTTGATATGAAAGTGTACTTACCTTGTGTAATTAGGTAGTGTACATACCTCATAGACAAGAAGAACAATGTACTTGCGTAGTGTATTTAGGTAAGAATGTACTTCCGCATCTCTTGTAGAGATGTAGGAAGATGTACTTATGTGTTGTAGGTAGGCATGTAGGATGTTGTACTTATTAAGTGTAGGTAGTTAGGCAGGATAATTTACTTCGTGTACGTAGGTAGGACAGTATTCTTACCTCGTGTAGGTAGGTAGGTAGGCAGGCAAGTCTATTTACTTGTACATGTAGGTTGGAAGGTGTAATTACCTTTTGTAGGTAGGGAGGATGGTGTATTGGCCTCACTTAGGAAAGTAGGATGATTTTGCATAGGTAGGTAGGATGGTGTTCTTTCCTCATGCAGGTAGATAGGATAATGTATTTACTTCGTGCAGTTAGGAAGGACCGTGTACTTGCGTCGTGTCGGAAGGTAGGACGGTGTATTTACCACGTGTAGGTAGGTAGGATGGTGTGTTTACCTGGTGTAGGTAAGCAGGAAGGCGTATTCACCTCGTGTATGTTGGTAGGACGGTGTACATACCTTGTATAGGTTTAAGATATTTATTTCGTACCCGGTGTAGGGGTGATAGATGTCACACACACACACACACACACACACGAGATGGGACCTCTGCGAGTGTAGAACTCCCTCCTTAATACCTTACAAATGTGTAATTACACAAAAGTTCGATTCGCACTTGTCATTATACACGCCCTTAAAGGGATGATAGAAAGCTCATAGTGTTTATCTCCCATTAAAAAGTGAAACGTTCGAGATATTTAATCCCTTTTAAAAGGATAATCTCAAGTGCCGATAATTAGTTTACGTCTTGAGGACATGTTGTGGGAGATTTAAGTTGTTTACTGAGAAGGGATGGATATTGGACACTGTACTTCGTGAATGTTATTCTGTGTTACAGGCTCCAGTCACAGACAGTTTTCTATAATCGATGCCAGGCCTTAAGTCAGATATGAAAGGGGCTAAAATGAAGGGGGAAAAATGAGTATAATTTTCTAAGGTTTTAAGGAAGTAGAAGTTATGCCTGATTAAACAAGGGGACAGGTCACAGTTGTTAGCGAAGACGTAAAGAGGTAAAGCTTTCCAAAGTTTAGTGGTTTAGGGAAAGAAGCAGACGTCACAAAGGCTCAACCTTGAAATTACATGGTCTAAGTGATGGGAACACGGGCAGCCAATTCTCGGGAGTGCATACCAAATTGGTAAGTGTGTTAATCAAGTGAAGGGATGCCGGACCTGATATATATATATATATATATATATATATATATATATATATATATATATATATATATATATATATATACATATGCTAACTAGCAGGTGGTGAAGCCTATTACTATTCCCGGTCATACTTCGGGAGAAAAGCGACGAGAAATATATCCCGGCCCCGGTGTTTTTGTAGGAGTGATTCCCCGGTGCTATTGCGTCTCCATGGAGATCCTTCCACTTCGTCGCCTTCTGCCGGAGACCCCGCGGCCTCGAGAAGGTGGCAGGCAACGTTAAGGAGGTTCAGGGCGGAGTGGAGCCAAGTCTTGTGTGATGAAGTGAGAGGTGTGTGTGGATATACGCCCAGGAGTCGATTATCTGGGCTACATCTGACATACCCAAGATGGAATGTTTGGATCTTGAGAGTTCGACCAGTGAATGTCAGTTTCCTTAATCCAGGGAAATGATTGGGATTGGCAGGCCTTGTTAACAGGAAGGACGAAGGTAGATATCACTGGAGCTGGGGGTTGGGGAAGAGGTTGTGAGGATACAACCATAGTTCACACGCTCGAACATGCTGCATTTTTCTCGCATACGTAGAGTAACGGTACTTCATGTTCTTTTGGAGATTTAGATGGATTTTTTTTTCTTTTAGGTAAAAGAGTTTGTTTTCCCGCGATGGCAGGTGCCAGCGTGGAGTAATGCCATTGGCAGGTGTGTTGTTATGAGCTGCCGCGGGCGTTGGGTCACGAAATGGATGGATAACTAGGTTGTGTGTGTGTGTGTGGGGGGGGGGGGGGGGGGGGGGGGTTGCCGTAGCAAAGTCATCATTATCGAGCGAGCTGCTAGTGAGTGGCTGGCTGTTGTGGCGGTACTTATTTCAGGTCTGTCTGTCATGAATATTTTTCCGGGACTGCCGTTGCTAGAGTACGGCGTCCACCTTCCCTCACATTCCCCCTCTTCAAGGCCGAAGGCCAAGTCACGGAGGTATGGATGGATGGCCGAGTAACCTACACGCCTCACGGTTGGTTTCTCCACCTAAAGATGTTTTTCTGAAGTAAATATCAAGGAAGGAGTCCTCTTGTAGGTACCGACAGACGTTGCCGTACGTGCAGGTCCCTTCTGTGTCGTAAGTTGTGTCGCATGTTGATAAGCGTCTACGTCTTTTTCTCGAAGTTACAAGTTGGCTGTCGTAGCTGCTGGCGTCATCCCTCGTACGATATTACCTCCTTCAGGCTGGTAGGACACCTTGGACCCCTCTCTGCCCCCTTCACCCTCATAGTCAAGACCCGCAGTAATTGCTGCTGTACTTACAGTGCACGCTGGCCAGCTAATGCGTGATCAAGGGGCTCGAAGACGTGTACTAGTGTTGGGGTTCTGTTTCCAGGGGCAAGAGGTTGTAGGTGGAGTTCGATGGTATTTTAGGGGGTTCGAAGACGTGTGCTGAAGGCGATGCTGCGTTGTGGCTCCAGCCAGGGGTTCCCAGACGTTCTTGAAAGGCAAGGGTTGACTGATGATGAAACGGGAGTTCGAAAACGTGCGCTGGAAGACTTGTTTGGGTGGTGATCCAGGAGCTGGAAGACGTGTGCTTGAAGGTGGTGCTGGGCAGTAAGAGAGAGAGAGAGAGAGAGAGAGAGAGAGAGAGAGAGAGAGAGAGAGAGAGAGAGAGAGAGAGAGATCACTTCCAAGCCAAGGACGTAAAGATATCTCTTCCCTACTCGACACTGAAGTCGTAAAAACCGTGTTTATGCTTCAGGTTGTGTGTTGAGTACTTAGCCTCCAACACCTGTGTGTCCTGGTGTGTGTGTGTGTGTGTGTGTGTGTGTGTGTGTGTGTGTGTGTGTGTGTCTCAGGGAACATTTCACACAGTCTTCCCTGGGATTCCCTGTGTCTTGATTAGCCAAATTAACGTGAAGGTTGACAGCGTGGGCGTGGCAGCACCCGGCAGGAGGTGGGGGGATATAAGAAAAAAGAGAATGATGAGGAGTGAGGTCCGTCCCCTCTTCTCCCTGCCCCAGATTGTGGCAGGGGATGAGGAGGAGGTGTGGCAGGGGAGGGCGTTCAGAATAGCAGGGGTAAGGGAGGGTAGATGGAAGAGTGTCCAGGCTGGTTGACATGTACATGTCTCACCCCCGCTCCAAGGATGTAGGCAACTCTTCCCATGACCTTATACCTCAATGCCAGAACAGCAGGAGCTGTGGAGTAGGGAGAGAGAGAGAGAGAGAGAGAGAGAGAGAGAGAGAGAGAGAGAGAGAGAGAGAGAGAGAGAGAGAGAGATCCTGAAGTAATATACTAATGAGTTGCTGACGTATTGTTGCAGGTGGCTTAATAAAGTGGGAGGGTCATACCCTGCCAGTGTGGCTCAGGTAGGAAGGATCGAGGGAGGCCTCCCACTTTATTACCGGCCGTGTTACGTGGAGTGGACCGAGTTATGGAGAGTTGATTTATGGTGGTGTCAGGGCTTGGCTTAACACTCGTCATGATATTAGTGGAGGGAGTTGTGTATCAAGCTGTTCCGATGGCCCACCTTGTCTCTTGAGAATTACTAGACTTTGCCACATTTGACGAGCTTTTTTTTCTTTTCTATAGACTGGAAAATGTTTGGGAGACTCAGCTGTGTCACAGCGACGAGAACAATGATTTCTACGTGAATATGTTGTCTCGAAAAAGATGTCCTTTACTGAAAAGGGTGGGTGGGCGAGGTGGACGTTATGGCCCCCTTCCCCAGCTCACTCGCCCTCCCTGCATGAGAACGCTTACTGTTTATGGGGTAATAGAATTCTGGTAATGAAAGACATGACACTTACGAAGGAATGTGAAAAGTAATGGCTGCTGTGTCTATACATCGCGGCCACTGGGACACAGTATTGTAGCACAGGTATACATACAGACCGTGTCTGTAGCGCGCGCCTGCAGGGACAGCATCGTAGCACAGATAGACACCTCCTCCGGCTTGAAGTCTATTAGCAATTTACATGGAATGATTGGTTTCAGCTCCGAGGTTGGGAAATGCCTCTGATGATGAGTCGGATTAATCTTAACTTTCTATTACTCCGATGACACCTGGGGTAGGAGGTGGGGGCGCAAAAGAACCCACTGGAATTCTTAAACTGGTAAATTTTAAGAGTCTCGGTTCACAAGCACACGCGGAAGGTCTAAGCACGTCCGGAAAACCAAACTGACTATGGGGGAAATGTCATGACAGTCCAATATATCCTCCTTACCCCTTTCACGTCGTATAGTTATACCCACATGATGGATATTCCAGGACGCCCGATACTTGAATATTTTGTGAATATCGCGCGAAGGTAAGAATACTACTGATAACGAGAGGAACAGCTCAAAAGGTCAAGGTGTTAGCGAGTTCTTATCTCCGTCGGGCCAGGCCTGGGTCTTGGGGGCTCAGTAATTATAGAGTGACTTGATAAACACATGTCAAAAATGGATTAAATTTAATCCCCCCTGGGAGAGGAGAGTCTTGCCATTGATTTGGAGGTGAGGAGGAGCAATGTGAGGGGGTGTTTAGGTGTCCTGCCCCTCGCTGGGGGTAATGTAGACTCCCAGTGTTCTTGGTCAGACTGTGGGAGACCAGGGTCATTATTACAGCAGTATCATTACATTGGACGAATGATCACCTGGCATGTTATATACGTCATCACTCACTACTGGAAGAATGGGTGATAAGGGTCATATATATATATATATATATATATATATATATATATATATATATATATATATATATATATATATATATATCCCTGTAGAAGCAGGAGGTTGTATAAGGTGTAGTAACACTGTCTACATCCTTATATCCTCTCTCCCTCCTTTCATGCTCAACATTTTACTAAACTTCCTCCTCCCTTTTTTTTTTTCCTTCGTAATTTTCTCTTCCAGTTCACGGTCCTGTGACCCCTCAGTTGCTCGTGTGCCCATAATGCTCGCAAGGCTCGCTGGATCCCCTTTTTTTTACTCGTGTGGTCACTCGGGAAGATGCTTCCCTCTCTTCTTCTTCCTCCTCCTCCTCCTCCTTCTCTTCTTCCTCCTCCTCCTCCTCTCCCTCCTCCTCCTCTGTCACGTACTTCGAGTCTCACTCCTTACCCCCCTCCTCCTTGTCGTCTCGCCTTCCTCACCTTTCTCTCTGTTGGGTGCATGTTTTGAGGTGGCCTTGTGTGTGTGTGTGTGTGTGTGTGTGTGTGTGTGTGTGTGTGTCTGTCTGTCTCTCTGTCTGTCTGTCTGTCTGTTCACAACGACATCTTCTCTCGCTCCCCGTCACGTTTCGTGACCCATGCCCATTCTCTCTCTCTCTCTCTCTCTCTCTCTCTCTCTCTCTCTCTCTCTCTCTCTCTCTCTCTCTCTCTCTCGGTAGTTGGAGGGCGGGGTTATAGTTAGCACTTTCGTAAGCATTTCTTCCTCGCAACTATCAAGTCGGCTCAGTCAGTCCCGTCCCGTCCCCCCCATGAACTGTATGACATCAGCCGCACCATCTTAAAAGGACTTCCTACCGTGTAAAGCTGTTTATAGGTGTTTTTCTGCCCCGACCCAGACGTGGCGCAGCAAAATAAATCTTCCCGGGATTAAATATTTCAACACTTGCGCAGCATCAGAACATTTCATCATCATTCTAAGATTCTCCAAAATACAGGTTTGGGACGATTTGATACGTCTCCTCGTAAGGTCCAGTATGGTGCCCTGTTTCTCGCCGCTATTTCCACATTAAAATACAACAGTGATACACATTGAAATACAATAGAATACAATAGTGAATACAGACGGGGATGAAGAATGGCGTACAGTATATACAGAAGTGTTAGGGATACAGGGAGGCGGTGGGGTACAGCTGTAACCAATATGAACCTGGGTTCAGGTCATTGTGTTGTTTCTCGTCTCTAGTTCGTGTCGTTAATCTCCTGTTATCTCCCCTGACGGTCATCCACAGTTGTTTACTTCTGCCTGACGTTCATCCACAGTTGTTTACTTCTGCCTGACGTTCATCCACAGTTGTTTACTTCTGCCTGACGTTCATCCACAGTTGTTTACTTCTGCCTGACGTTCATCCACAGTTGTTTACTTCTGCCTGACGTTCATCCACAGTTGTTTACTTCTGCCTGACGTTCATCCACAGTTGTTTACTTCTGCCTGACGTTCATCCACAGTTGTTTACTTCTGCCTGACGTTCATCCACACTTGTTTACTTCTGCCTGACGGTCATCCACAGTTGTTTACTTCTGCCTGACGGTCATCCACAGTTGTTTACTTCTGCCTGACGGTCATCCACAGTTGTTTACTTCTGCCTGACGGTCATCCACAGTTGTTTACTTCTGCCTGACGGTCATCCACAGTTGTTTACTTCTGCCTGATGTTCATCCACAGTTGTTTACTTCTGGAAGACGTGTGACCGTTTGGGTTAACAAGACACAATCAAGCTCTACGTCTCAATACTGAAATATGATTGGTCAGTCAAGTACATGATAGTCAAGGACGACTGCCCTGTGTAATGTTGCGCGAACACACACACACACACACACACACACACACACACACACACACACACACAAGACAGGACACTCGACAACACCTAACTCGCACGAACTCTTCCTCACTCTATATTCCCCAGTGGTGGGCACTACGCGCTAACTCTGCGTAATGGGGGTAATCACTGTATAGGTAGAGAAAGTACCTTGTGTTAGGGACCCACGAGCGTAGATCTCTCTCTCTCTCTCTCTCTCTCTCTCTCTCTCTCTCTCTCTCTCTCTCTCTCTCTCTCTCTCTCTCTCTCTCTCTCTCCGCTGGGAGTTCAGTGGTGACGGTGGCTTGCGGCTGCGCGTTAACCCCGCGTAAGCAGTAGCCATGGAGACGGTATAGGCCAGCAGACAGACGAGCAGGAAGTTTAATCCCTGGCTGTGGCTGCCATCTGCCTGCCTTGGAGCCAGAGAGAGAGAGAGAGAGAGAGAGAGAGAGAGAGAGAGAGAGACGCCCGGGGCGGGCAGTAGTTCCTGTGTGTTGGGGGGGGGGGGGTTTCGGCCATTATCCGCATCAACAAAGCGTACAGGTGATCTTAATGGTCCCCAGCTCAGGGCGCAGTATTCACCCCCCCCCCCTTCCCCCCATCATTAATCGTATAGTTCCCCTCATTCAGGCTAGATGTCACCCTTGTGTGTGTGTGTGTGTGTGTGTCGGGAGTGGCAGGCTCCGCGCATGTGTAGGTGAAGGCCAGGTCATTATATCGTCGTATCGTGTAGGTAAGTATGGCCCCCCAAGGCCACGGTGTCTCGCGGCCATCTTGGTTGAACGGTGAAAATAATGAGAGAGAGAGAGAGAGAGAGAGAGAGAGAGAGAGAGAGAGAGAGAGAGAGAGAGAGAGAGAGAGGGAAATCGGATTAATTTCAGCTGAGCAGTTTGTGAGCTCGACCTTCTTAGAGGTGAGAATGTTATGGGAAAAGATATGGGAAGAAAAAAAAACAATAGAGGAAGAGGATTCTCTGGGAAGTAATGATCACAATGGTTATTGCTCGTGTGACTGGTCTGTACACAAAAACCAAGGGAGGCACAGGCAGAGGCCAGTCAGTTGCTAGTGTCTGCAGCGGGTGCAGGTTGGGACGGGATACATGCAAGACAGGTCACGAGAGAGAGCAATGGTTGAAGTGACACGTGTGTGTGTGTGTGTGTGTGTGTGGAAGAGAGAGAGAGAGAGAGAGAGAGAGAGAGAGAGAGAGAGAGAGAGAGAGAGAGAGAGAGAGAGAGAGATGGTTGAAGAGAGGCCAGAAAGGACTCTGAGAGGTGTTTGATTCCGACGTATGAGAGGGGCTGAAGAAGTGGTCCTCGCTGGAACAAAGGAGACATACGCGCACACGAACACACACACACACACACACACACACACACACACACACACACACACACACACACACACACACACGCACGCACGCACGCACCTTGTAGTGGAGTAGTGACTCAGAGGAAAAATGATTGCGACACGTATCCAGGACCAGGATCCCTGGTGTTTGGGAAGCATCTTATGTGACGTTCATCAGGTGGGATTTCCAGGTGAGAGATGAGGGGTCTGGTTTTGCCCAACGTGTGTATATATCCTGGAAAAGGTCAGGTCAAAGGCCAGGTCGTTGTACCCAGGGGTCGTATCCCGTCGTACTCAAGGGTAGTACCATCGTTCTCAAGGGGTCGTACCTCCGTGCTCAGAGGTCGAGCACTCGTGCTCACAGGGTCGTGTTCACACGGGTCACACGGTCGTGTTCACACGGGTCTCACGGTCGTGTTCACACGGGTCTCACGGTCGTGTTCAAGAGGTCATGTGGCTCCCAGCCGTCCTGTGGGAGGATGCTCATTACGTTCAGTGGGAACGAACCTCATCAAGCTTCTCGTACACAGTCCTAAATTCTGGATATATATATATATATATATATATATATATATATATATATATATATATATATATATATATATATATATATATATATCGTATATGAGATGGCGAAGATTAGGGCCTTCATATACCAGAGTCGTCTCCACTAACATAAAGATACGTTCGCTGTTCTAAATGATTTGCTTTACACAGCTGATGGGGCTGGCTGAACCAAAAAAGCTTCTCAGAACACTTTTTTTTTCTGCACGCAGATGAGAACAAAAGACTCGTGCGGTAATAATTAAAAGCCTAAATGATGCATTCAAGTGATGATGCAAAGTGGAAGATTATTATAACAGGGTCTGTGATGTTTAGTTGAAGGTGCTGGGGAAAAGGTTTCCTGTTTTTGTTTTCCCTCAAAACACAAAAGAATGTATTGAATATTTTCTCCTTTTTTTTTTTCGTTATTGGTTAATTTTCCTAAAAGATAAGCAACGCCATCTGGGGAGCTACTGGGGTTAGCAGGAATACACAACTGGGGTGTTGTTCTGGAAGGTTGTGCACGGCTGGGGGTCGTGGAGGATGGCCACATGTGAGGGGATGGAGACAGGTGTTGGATAGGGGATAGATGGACTGGTGGGTTGGATAGGGTCGAAGGACTGAGGGAATAGATGGTGGTCTGCATATAGAAGGTGGGGGTGTGTTATGAAGGGATGGTTAGATGGCTGGTTGTAGAACACTAGCAATAACTTTACTGCTACATACAACAGTGAACACGGTAGGTTGCAGAATACTAGCAATACCTGTACATACAGTATTGAACACGGTAACAAGTATGTTGTAGTGAAGGACCTAAGCAATGTGCGAGTGTCCAGAGCCACGTCTGTGGCACTCGGGCGACCGTGGGTATGTTCCCGAGCGTCTGTGCCGACCCAGGTGGAGATGAGTCACTGTCTGACGGGGAAGAAGATGGACCAGTGGTTGAGAGGGAAGAAGATGGACCAGTGGTTGAGAGGGAAGAAGATGGACCAGTGGTTGAGAGGGAAGAAGATGGACCAGTGGTTGAGAGGGAAGAAGATGGACCAGTGGTTGAGAGGGAAGAAGATGGACCAATGGTTGAGAGGGAAGAAGATGGACCAATGGTTGAGAGGGAAGAAGATGGGTCACAGGTTGAGGCTGAAGAAGCTGGGTCACAGGTTGAGGCTGAAGAAGCTGGGTCACAGGTTGAGGCTGAAGAAGATGGTCTAGTGGTTGAGGATATGGAAATTGATGAACGATGAAAAGAACATGGACGAGTTCCTCCTGGTGGAGAAGATCGGTCAGTGGTTGAAGATCTACTGGAAGTTGAGAATCTACTTATAGTTGAGGATCTACTGGTAGTTGAAGATCTCCTGGTAATTTAAGATCTACTGGTAGTTGAGGATCTACTGGAAGTTGAGGATCTACTGGTAGTTGAGGATCTACTAGAAGTTGAGGATCTACTGGTAGTTGAGGATCTACTGGAAGTTGAGGATCTACTGGTAGTTGAGGATCTACTGGAAGTTGAGGATCTACTGGTAGTTGAGGATCTACTGGAAGTTGAGGATCTACTGGAAGTTGAGGATCTACTGGAAGTTGAGGATCTACTGGTAGTTGAGGATCTACTGGAAGTTGAGGATCTACTGGAAGTTGAGGATCTACTGGTAGTTGAGGATCTACTGGAAGCTGAGGATCTACTGGTAGTTGAGGATCTACTGGAAGTTGAGGATCTACTGGAAGTTGAGGATCTACTGGAAGTTGAGGATCTACTGGAAGTTGAGGATCTAATGGTATTTGAGGATGAAGGGAATGGGTTGTGGGTGTTGGTAAGTAGGCGGGTGGGTGGGTGTATGCTGGGCCCTTGACCATTGTGGAATCATTGGGTCTTCCCGGAGCTGACTCTCTGGATTTACTTTCAAATGAAATTGGTTTATCGTCTCAGCTCATCTCGAATTCCAGTCACAGGCCTGGGGTGTGTTGGCCGGGGGGGTACCCTCAGCTACAGGGGGCGGGGGCGGCTCGGGACCTCGCTGGGTCACCTTGCCTGGGGAGGACTTGTTGGCTCGCTGACCTGGGCCAAGTTGGGAGGAAGACATTAATATGTATATATGCATGGGTGAATATATATATATATATATATATATATATATATATATATATATATATATATATATATATATATATATATATATATTCTATCTCTTTAACATTATAGACATCATTTTCTCGTATAAGAAGGCCCCTGCCCACGATGCACCATCCACAATCATGACACCCCTCCCTTGCTCTCGCCACACAACACAACCACACTTCTTGACCGTCGCTCCCGGCTGATGGACGTGGTCGGCCTCCAGTCTTCTGCTGGTGGTTGTAGCGCAGCCTTGAAGCTGCAGGAGCCCCATGAAAGTGGTTGGGCGCCTCGGAAGCCCCCAGAGATGGGGACGTGGGGCATCACAATGGTTGTTGATTGCTTTTTCAGGAAGTCATTACTGATATTTTGCATAATTTACGTGACCTTAATTGCCCGCGTTCACTTCATAAATATGGATTATGATAAAAGAGAGTCTGGTGCGGCGTTAATTAGAGGAAATTACTTTTAGAGAAAAAAAAAAAATGTTTCATTGGCCAGCGTATCGCCCAGTAAGTGGAGGGTTGGTGGGTAATGACGGAGGAGATTACGTTACGGATCGGATTTCAGTGAGGTAGTGCTGCCTAGGATTTCTCTCGGGGGATTACCGTGAGGTATGGCAGAGGAGAGATGGCGCTCTGATGTCTCCGTGTATTATAACCATGGCAGAGCTGAGAGGCGAAAACAGGAGGCTCTTATTGGTAGGCCCCACGTAATAGGCCACACCGGTTTGGTACACACACACACACACACACACACAAGTGTGAGCAGTCGACAAGTCTTCAGTAACGGTGTGTGTGTGTGTGTGTGTGTGTGTGTGTGTGTGTGTGTGTGTATTCCCCACACAGGACCTGTGGGGATTATTCCCCCCCGACACAGGGTTCCAGGGGATTATTCCTCACGCAGGGACTCTGGGGATTTGTTGGTTCGATGCCTGCCACTGCTACTCCATGTAAATGAACTTCAGGGAGAGTTTGTCTCGACGGAGCGTCTTACGTCGTGGTCACTCGTTTGAAATAGATCTGATTGCACAACGCTAGACACACACACACACACACACACACGGCCCTCATCCCCCCTGCCATATCTCTCCATCTCACGCGTCCAATCTTCACCACTACGTCCAAGCTGTCAGTTCGCCGTCTGTCACTTTTTCAGCCAATGCTTTTCCATTCCACGTCCTGGCTCACTTACTACCCTACCTTGTTGACTCGTCGTGCAGTCATTTCGTGATCATATCACTTGTGCTGTTTCTGTCGGCATCAGCGTTCTAATGCGGCGCGTCAGGTATGGATGGAGTGGAATTCCCGACATATTTCTCTGAACTGACGCGTGCATTTGATGTTCGTTTCCCCCCCTCACATAGCTTGAGCGGGAGCGCCGCCAGCTGCTCTTTCCCTCTCAGGGTCCTTTTGATGTCTCAGTTGCCCGTCCCTCAGTCATCTCAAAATATGGTGTTCCTTGGTATTTTAGATTCCTCAAGTTCCTTCTAACTTCACGCCGCTTAGCCATATTTCTCGCTATCCATCTCCCTCTTTTCTGATATTAATCCGTCTCTCATTTGCATACACTCAGTTTTGGTTGATATATATTTGATGATTTTCCCTCCGAGGTTTTAAATATCGTGTGATTTTCTTCAGGTCGTCCATAAACATGGTAGATTGTGCATATAACAGCTTACCTCTCGCCTCCTACCAGTCCCGTGCTAATACCGTAGTAACACAGGACCCCCTCGCCACATATCAAGTTCTTCCATATAGGACTCTCTCCATACTCCTGTGTCTCCTGTCTCTCCACAGTAACTCCCTCACACACGTTGAGTCTCCACATTGCCAGCGCATATCCCACACCTTCTCTGGATCGTTTACCCAACTGGAGGAGAGTTGAGTTCACGAATTAGGTCATTCCCGTATTAATCTGCAAAGTCGTGTGGTACTTAAACTGGAACCTTCCTGCTTCAGGAAAGTATTCTCCCGAGTTAGATAACGAGATGCCACAAGCTGTGTTGCAGGTCCTGGGATATATATATACATAGATATATTCACCTCCAGAGGAGGAATATGTGTCCATGTTAACAGCCATGACCTACCTGTCTGACCAAGGCTAGATGATGAGGCATGAGAGTGTGTGATGCTGTGACAGCAACGGGGTTGATGTGACGCGGGAGGAGTAATGACGGCTGGGTGTTGTGTTGCAGATCTACGGCTTGGCGCAGGAGACGATCGTCCTCCTGCTGGAGTTTAACCCGGACTCCGGCGCTGTCCTGGACTGGGTGGTGGACCGGTGCTACACCGCCACGCCAGAGGTCGCCGACGGCTGCTTCAACGCCCTCGCCACCATCTTCTCCGCCAGGTGGGTCATCGTAAAGCCCCTCTTCTCATTTTCCTTACCCTTCCTTCTCTCCTCGTTTCTTATTTCTCTCCCTTTTGTTATTGATATGTGTATTATACATAAGGAAGTTCTTTGAACTGTACTGAGGAAAGTCTTCCAGTCTGTGGCTGCTACAGGAAGGTCCTGTAGTCTGTAGCTGCTACAGGAAGGTCCTGTAGTCTGTAGCTGCTACAGGAAGGTCCTGTAGTCTGTGGCTGCTACAGGAAGCCCCTTTGATAGGCTGCTCTGCTGCTGGTCGGTAAGTTAGTCCCGTAATGCGATCGTTTTCCCATTTGTCATCGAGACAGGGCCAGGAAGATAGGGATGACCACGACCCCTTTTCTTAGGACCCAAGTTGTTATCAACTTGGGGAAAAAAGTTATAATGGTGGAGTGTTGGGTGGGATGGAGAGAGAGAGAGAGAGAGAGAGAGAGAGAGAGAGAGAGAGAGAGAGAGAGAGAGAAGGAGGAGCACGAACGATTCAGTCGGGGGCTCCATATCTGAGGGGATGTGGGTGAGGCCCATTGATGTAAGACAGCATTGTGGAGGGAAGGTGTCCTCTTCACTGGAGAGGGGCGTACTGGAGTACCTCTTTGTGTACGGACGGAGCCTAAACATTCATGTGAGAGGTAGGCCTCATCACAGTCTTCTGCTCACCTGCCATAACTTCATGACTGTCATATGACCCGTGACCTAATGGCTGTCATATGACTAGTGGCCTCATTGCTGTCATTTGACACTACCCCTGTGTGCACTGGAGGTTTGTCTGTTAGTCCTTCGGTGGTGAAAACCAGATATATTCTTTTCTGGAGACTTTTCTTTTGAACTGTAAAGTCTCTGTGCACTGGGCGAGCCAGAAAGGAGTTGGGGCATCGAGCTCTTACTTCGAACCCAGGGCATTACATGTGTAGCTAGCAACGCTAACCATTGCACCATTGAGGTGTATCATGAGTTATTGTCTAATAACTTAGAACAATTAGTATTAATGCACCTCAGAACAATTAGTATTAATGAACCTCTGGTTGTTTTAAGAAGAACAGGGTGTGTTCATCATGAACTCCAGCACGTTGTGGGAGGAGAGTGGCTGAACGTGTGTGCATGGAAGAACCTGCAGGCTTCGACATTTGACTGTACTGATACAGACGTATTGTGTTGTTGGACCACACGTCAGACCATGTACTGGCAGGTTTTCGTTGTGCTTTGGACTTGAATCAGGGCGTGGGCTGTGAGTATGCCTCGCGGAGCTGTGACTCACAGGACCTTTTATTCTCAGACGGTAAATCTTCCTGGTGTGAGAGCTGGGGGGAATGTAAGCCCTTCCATATACACACTGATGTCAGTACCGCGTTGAGAGTAATCTTTTCCTGTTCATCCGGCTGGAAAAGGTATCTTAGGGTGTCCTTTTTTATTGTGTGTGTGTGTGTGTGTGTGTGTGTGTGTGTGTGTGTGTGTGTGTGTGTGTGGAGGTTGTTGCTTGGCTGGGTTGTTGTTGTTGTTTTTGGACGTGGTGACCGCCAGGGGGAGGCCTTTTACCCTTGGAGAGAGATCCAGAAAAGAGCCTTACTGGCCGAAGGGTTGAAGTTTTATTTTGAGAATATCCTGCTATCACGTCCCCCTTGAACACGACGCTCCGGACCCCTTGGCCTACCCTTAGACTTTAATCCCTCACGGGTCAGGTCAAAAGGCCAACCCCTCATAGCTATTGGTCGTTCCTTTCTGATCAAGAGATATACAATGGTGTGATTATAATTACCTTTTTTGTGTTGTATAGGGAGGGAGTTTGTTTTTTTTTACACTCGTGGGGCCCCATCTCTTGATCATCCTCTACTGTCGTGTGTGTGTGTGTGTGTGTGTGTGTGTGTGTGTGTGTGTGTGTGTGTCTGTACCTTCAAGAAGATAGTTTAGAACTGGGATCTGTGAGTGACAGCCACTGTACAAATCTCTACCATCCTCGTCCCTCTCGTTGTACATCATATTTACTTATCCCCTCTCGCGCCTTCATCCCCAGTTCCAGTTGTTCACAGTCTTTTTTAATATTTTCACTCCGGTTACCGTCCTTCAGACCCACTTTCCAGACGACCCCCAGTGAGGAAAAATGACTTCAGGAAGTTAGTGAGTATTTTGTGCTTGTACGATTCAATTTTGCCTTCCGCCAGGCTTGCGCGGAATGAGAAAACTTGTGGACCCGCCTCAACGTCTTAACCGTCCGTGTGGTCGAAGCTGGGTGATTACTGGCAGACTCTCCTGCACCGGGGAAGCCTTACCTGTGACTGTTGCCTCTACCTCTCACGGGGTAAGAGGTCGTCAGGTCAAAGGCAAGGTCACCTTTATAGAGCCAAGGGCCGTACTCAAGGCTCGTGCTGTCGTATGTTCAAGGGCCGTACCGTCGTACTCAAGGCTCGTGCTGTCGTATATTCAAGGGTCGTACCGTCGTACTCAAGGCTCGTTCCGTCATACTCGAGAGCCGTACCGTCGGTCGTGCTCAAGTAATTAATGTTATAATTACACGAATCTGTTAAATCACGGTAGACCATTAGCGTCACGGGTCAAATGAGAGTCGTGAATTTTAGTTTTGCTCGTGTCTGCACTCCATGTTAAGGGAATCATAGACTTGCAGGGAAGAATATCTGGAAGGTGATACGCGATGGGTTAAATGGGTTCTGTGTGTATGAGAGGCACTTCTGTTAAATGGTATGTGGCGGGAGGTAGCTCGCGTGAAGTAAGGCAGGGAACTGGGTGGCTAATCTTAAATTGGGCTGGGGAAATGGGTGACGAACCTTAAATGGGTTCAGGATGGAAGAACTAGCCACAGAGGGTGTCCAAAGAGGTTGGGGAGAGAGAGAGAGAGAGAGAGAGAGAGAGAGAGAGAGAGAGAGAGAGAGAGAGAGAGAGAGAGAGAGAGAGAGAGAGAGACGAGTCACTATTGGGGTCAGCCATCTCAAGAATGATCAAGGCAAGAGTATGAGGAAAGGGTGGATAGATACGATATCTGGCTAGGGGAGGATAGACAGCCTTCGCGTGAAGGAGAAATCGTATTCCTCCCTATATTGAAAAGACTGAGGATTTACCGCCCAGCCCCGGTGATGAGTGGAGAGTTAGGTGTGTGTGTATGTGTGTGTGTGGAGGGTGGCAAGCCTGGGTGTGAGGACGGGAGGGTGTGGGAGGCCATTACTCGTGTATAGTACCGGGTCGTCGCGACGAACCCTGCAGGTGACGGTTCATTTAGCCGTCATTGTTAATGAGCCTGACGCCACCAACGCCCTCCCTGGCGCGGCTTCCGCGTCTCGCCTCCTCCCCTCCCCCGAGGTTGTAGCAGGCCTGAACCTCCTCTGGTCCTGTACACCGAGGGTTCGGCGGGCTGCCTCCCCGAGGTTGTATCAGGCCTGAACCTCCTCTGGTCCTGTACACCGAGGGTTCGGTGGGCCGCCTCCCCGAGGTTGTAGCAGGCCTGAACCTCCTCTGGTCCTGTACACCGAGGGTACGGCGGATTAGCCCATTGTGACGACTTGTGTGATGGAAGGATCATGACGGAGGGGTAGACACAGATTTAGACCTGTGGTCGGGTAGATTGAGGTAAGGGAGCGAGCTGAGATTGAACAGCCTAACCCCGTGGTCGTGAATTGTGACTTGAAACATGTGACTGGTCGGTCTAGCCGAGAGGGAGCCAGCCCCCTCGTACTGGATAGGTTAGTTATATAACTGGATGGGACGGCTTAAGACGACGGTCTGGGACAGAGGGATTGGCTCTGGTGTGTGGACAGGCTAACCCCCAGGGACGTCTTAGGCTAACTGGATAGTCATATCTGACGCTCAAGTAGTGGACGTCGCTTGAGGTAGGGGAGCGAGCCCCTGTGGTTTGCAGTAGACGACTGGGTAGGTCTATCCTTGAGGAACGGTGTCTGGATGTTGCCTCCCATCTCCCCTCCCCGATACACACACACACACACACGGAGCCTCACCGGAAAGGATGTTTGCTCTTGCTTTGATGGCAGGCAATGAAGTCGCCCGTTCGTGTGTATAAGGAAGACTGCAGCTCTTTACGATTGCCTCGGACGATGGTGCGTCTTACCGATGTATAAAGTGATAACCTCCGTCGTGGGGGGCGCTGCTCTCGTCTACCGTGGGAGGTTTAGTTGCTATATATATATTTATATATATATATATATATATATATATATATATATATATATATATATATATATATATATATCAACAACGTTGGGGAGCAGGTAGAAAGATTGACTACATTCTGACAGCTTGCGGGGGCCATTAGTTAGGACTGGCCTCATGCCCGATACACGTACATGTCAGCGTCTATATATTTAAATTCTCTCTCTCTCTCTCTCTCTCTCTCTCTCTCTCTCTCTCTCTCTCTCTCTCTCTCTCTCTCTCTCTCTCTCTCTCCCCACTGATGGATCAACAAGTGTCACGGGTTCGTCGAGTGGGTGAGTGAGAGTGAGCGAGGACGGCTTTACCGGGCGTCGGTGAGTGGGGAACGCGGGTTGGGGTCAGGTGTTTTCGATACTCTGGCTGTGTGGTGAGGGAGGAAGAGGAGAGGAGGCGACACTGAGGGTGTAATACACCAGAGTCGTCGAGTCTCCAGTGCTCACACAGTGTCTGTGGGACGTCATGGCCCGCCGGGTGGTGCATGCCCTTAGCCAGAGGAGGTGGTAGGCAAGCTGCATCTTCACCAGAGACCATAAGGAATGAGGGAGTGAGGTTCATCATCAGGAGTGAGATGAGGAGGAGTTGATGAGGAAGACGGGATTGTGCTGGCCAAGATGGAAGGAAGAGAAAGGCGTCCCCTTTTAGTCACACACCATGAGAACTGCATTGCAGTTATTGGAGTTGTGTAGGAAGCTGGTATAAAGGAGCGAGTACAATGAGCGGAGTGGACACACGGACACAAGGATCCGCTCTGTGTGAAAGACGCCTGAGCGGCCATGTATCCGTCAGTGAAGCGAAGCCCCGAGGGAAATGGACAAGAGGATGTCTGACTCCGTTGTTGTCGATGGTGTAATATTCTCGCGTGTGTACAGAGCAAGGGGGTGTGGGTTGGAGGCTGGTGGTGGTGGTGGGGGGTTGGGGGGTTGTCTGGAACTCGGCCTCTGGGTAGGGGCACAAAGGAGAGCAGTAATAACCTCGACGTCTGGAGGATGAGGTTTGGGGGCGGGGAGAATGGTGGCATCCGTCCTCCCATGTGTGGCACTGACCCCCTCCAGGCTACACACACACACATGACTCTCTCTCTCTCTCTCTCTCTCTCTCTCTCTCTCTCTCTCTCTCTCTCTCTCTCTCTCTCTCTCTCTCTCTCTCTCTCCAGGGAGGTGGGGCACGGACTGCACCATTCACGGGAGAAAGAGAGAGAGAGAGAGACCCCGGCCTCGTCAAATGATGAGGCCTCCTCGAGACCCGGGTTTTGCCTGACGAACATTTTTGAGGACGGTCGTGGGAGCAGGGGAGCGGGTATGGCACATTCAAGGCCCGGGGTTCGTGTGTGTGTGTGTGTGTGTATTCATGCTTGCAAGCACCCCCCTCGTGCGTGTAGCATTTGAGGGAGCGAGTTGGCGTCCGCCGCTTGTGGAAATGCATTACGAAATTCTGGTTTCGGGATTATGTGTTCCGTCTGATGGTCGATAGACCCCCCGTTATTTGGGTTGTGTGTCCAGCTGTTGTACAGTGAATCCCATTATTAGGATCGTGTTGTGTTATTTGGGTTGTGTGTCCAGCTGTTGTACAGTGAATCCCATTATTAGGATCGTGTTGTGTTATTTGGGTTGTGTGTCCCGATGTTGTACAGTGAATCCCATTATTAGGATCGTGTTGTGTTATTTGGGTTGTGTGTCCAGCTGTTGTACAGTGAATCCCATTATTAGGATCGTGTTGTGTTATTTGGGTTGTGTGTCCCGATGTTGTATAGTGGATCCCCGTTATTAGGATTAAGTGTATCTTTTATTGAGTGGTAAACCCCGTTAGTGTTGCTTTTAATCACATGAAATTCATTTATATCTTTCTGCCGTTTTCTTTTATGTTTATGATTATGAGTATCTTTAATAATCTCTTTCAAACTTTATTTCTTACATATTCTTGTCGCCCGTATATCCTTTGAGTTCCCCTTATACCGTATGGCCATCCTGTATACCTCATGACTTCCCTTGTACCGTATGATTTCCCTCGTGTATTTCATGACCGCCCCATACACTGTATGAATGTCCCGTGTACACCGTATGACCCTCCCGTATTAATCTCCTGACCCGTGTTTATATTTTTTCTTCTTCCCTCCTCTTACAGGGAGTACCCGTGTGATCACTACACGGCCATCATGAACGTGACGCTGTTGCACACGGGCTGCCCACGCGCCTCCATCCACGAGACGGCGCTGCAGCTGCTGCAGGTGCTGGACAAGCGCTTCTTCGGCGCAGTCACCCCGCTCGTCGGCGACGCTGAAGGTGAGAGTGTCTTCTGTCATCCTAGGGCGGCGGGGGTGTGGGCGGCGCGCGTCTGACGGTGCTAGACCACCCCCAGGGGGGTTATTTACTCTCTCTCTCTCTCTCTCTCTCTCTCTCTCTCTCTCTCTCAACATGTCCCGCCCGACGTAAATAACCGCTCTCGAGCGAAGTGATTGTAATTATTCCTCCGTGTGGGGCTCAAAAGAACGGAGACTTGGGTAATTTATCTCCCGGTCCTGGACATCAAGGCTGATGATGACCTGCCCTGTTGACATTGTTTGGTCGGGAGAGAGAGAGAGAGAGAGAGAGAGAGAGAGAGAGAGAGAGAGAGAGAGAGAGAGAGAGAGAGAGAGAGAGAGAGAGGAGGAGGAGGAGGTTGTTTGTTATGTTCGAGCGAGCGACTGGTTAACTGACGTTGTGACCCCTGGGTTGGTCCTGGTCAACGTTGTTAGTGGCCTTGGTTACCCTGGAAGACGACCGGTCAGGTCTGGTCTCTATACCTGTTAGTGGCACCTGCTACCCTGGAAGCTGCTGATCTGGACGTGTTGCTTATGCGTGTAACTCCTCTCCATCAGAAGCTGGTCTAGTGTGGTCGGGTTGCAGTAAGTGGATTCCACCACACCAGTTTTCAAACCCAGTTTGAAACATTGGATGTAACCCAATGCTTGCAGCAAGATCATGTGATACAGAAGTTTCAGTTAAGTCGATAATCCCTATGTTGGGGCGTTGACGTTTGGGACAATAAGGACATTGGTGAGCAGTGTTTATGTATTAAAGATAATCATTAGAGATAGTTCTTATGCAGACGGAACATAACATCGATTCTTGCCTAAGCTAAGGTAGCGTGAAGGTAATATGGTGTTACAGGCAAGGTACAGAGGTGATAGGTGATATCTGAGGTGGTAGAACTGATCTGTGCCTCACACACACATACACCCACACACACACACCCACACACACACACACACACACACACACACCCACACACACACACACACCCACCCGTTCTTCATGCATGAGCTAACAAATTGGTATATACAGAAACCTTTACTGAGTGTTATTCTCTCTTAACATTCAACATATTTGTTGCACATATGTAGCACAGTGTTGTTGTGTGTCTTTCAACCTGTGCTCTACATTCAGTAAGGGACGAGGGTTGATATAGGCGGCCTCGACTCTGTGCCGGTGTGTCATGCAGCGAAATTTTGATGTAGAACTCGACCTGGTCAACCAGTCGAAGTGAGGTGTTCGTCGACCAGGTCAGCCAGTCGACCTGAGGTGTTTCTCGACTCAGTCAACCAGGCGAACTGAGGCGTTCTTCGACCAGGTCAACCAGTCGACCTGAGATGTTCTTCGACTCTGTCAACCAGGTGACTTGAGGCGTTCTTCGACCAGGTCAACCAGTCGACCTGAGGTGTTCTTCGACTCCGTCAACCAGGCGACTTGAGGCGTTCTTCGACCAGGTCAACCAGGCGACTTGAGGGATTCTTTGACGTCGCCGAGGAGGTCTTCTACACCTCCTCCCACAGTCCACGTTGAGCCCAGGCTCCTGGGTTGGGTCGTTGATCCATCAGGCTGCTGCAAGCCTCAGCCCTCAGACCCCACATAACCCCCCCACAGCCTGGCTGCTGTGGTGCACGTTGTAGGTTCTTGCCCTATACACTCTTGAACTTCTCCACCGACCATCCCATGCTGTCTCTGGTGATAGATGGCAAGGTGTTGAAGAGTCTTGCGGGGCCCCAGAGGAGTTATTATTAACATCTCCCTCTACAGGAAGGGGAGACACTTGGCCATAGGTCACCAGTAATGTACATATTTAGTTTCCGAATCTCTTTCCTGTAGGGTTTGAGGCAAGTTATTAAGGTCCGCCACTGAAATCCATTGTTCTGAGATTCCTGCTGAGTCACTACCCTTGGACAAAAAAACATTTTAAGATGTCACGTCTTATGTCTGGAGGAATTTTGAACACATTTTTGAAAGCTTTAATAATGATACATTTGAAAAGTGAATGTTCGACATAATCCATTGTCTTACATCCTCGAAAACATACAATTTATCTATTAATATTCTCAAGTGTGGAGTAGATAACCAGGGTGTGAAACTTACAAATCTTGGCAAGAGACGATCTTTGGTTATGTACCTCCTGAAGCACTTCACCACGACGGCACGCCCTTTGAACACGGCGGTACTGCGCCCCTTGAGCACGACGGTACTACGCCCCTTGAGTACGACGGTTGAGAATGGCGTAACCTTTAACCTGACCCCTTGAAGGTCACATCATACCCAAGAGGCATACCGCCGTGTTCAAGACGTGTACCCCCGTGGCTGGAGGGGTTTATCTTCTCGTATATGACATATACGAACAGTTGTGTGAGTCAGTGACGATGGGTTGGTGATGGTGGCCAGCGCCCACCCGGGCTCAGTGTTTGACATCCGCCAGAGGCAGGCGGATCAGAACGAGTCCTCCTTCTCGTCCGGGACGTTGGTGATGCGGGTGTGGCCGTTGGAGATGGGCGTGGCCAGGGCGTGGGGGCGGGGCGGGCGTGCCTGGTTGTGGTGGAGTTTGGCGGCGCGGGAGAGGCAGCTGTTGGGGCGACCAGGACCCTCCCACAGCTGGATGTTCACCATCACGGAACCTGTGTGGGAGAAGGAGTGGGTAGATGAAATCCACGTGACCACAGACAGTGAGGGTGGAGGTGACCACAGACAGTGAGGGTGGGGGTGACGACCACAGACAGACGACCACAGACAGTGAGGGTGGAGGTGACGACCACAGACAGTGAGGGTGGGGACAAACCTAGGCGACAAGGAGGGGTGAGGTGGCTACGTGCAGAACGGTACGGTGTAGGGTGAGGCAGACCTACGACACTGGCGGGGTGGTATATAGAGAACGGTACAGGGTCGTGGTACGCAAGGAGTACCTGCAGGACGGCTGTGCACGTGCTTCTGCAGACTTCTGAGCACGATGGTACGATCCTTGGGCACGACGGTACGACTCTTGAGCACGACGGGACGACCCTTGAGCACGACGGTACGAAGCGTTAGGTATGATGGTGTGGCTTTCAACCTGACGTGTAAAGATCAGGTCATAAGCCAGCGTCTCTTGCCCAAGGATCGTACTGCCGTACCCAAGGATCGTACTGCCGTACCCAAGGACCGTACTGCCCTACCCAAGGATCGTACTGCCGTACCCAAGGACCGTACTGCCCTACCCAAGGACCGTACTGCCCTACCCAAGGACCGTACTGCCCTACCCAAGGATCGTACTGCCCTACCCAAGGAGGTCTGCGGTTGGACGTGCAGAACCGACCGTGCAGACGTGTGCATGGATGGCCAACTTTGCCGAGGAGATCAGTATTGATTCGCGAATGACACACACACACACACACACACACACACACACACACACACACACACACACACACACACACACACACACACACACAGAAGGCCTCTGATCTGAGAGATTGGTTGCCACAACAGGCAATCACATCCTAGGGAACTATGGCCGAGCGGTTATTCACCGTACGGTTTAATCAGTCTACAAAAGAGTTATGAGAGGAACAGATCAGAGTTATTACGAGACCTGTCCCCATTGGGTGACATCATCCAGTCTGTATTGAAATCACAGGAGGGGTTAAAAATGTACATGACTCTGTACCCGAATCAACCGTGTGTTCGTCTGATTAAGTGTTTATGTACCGGGTGCTCATCTGGCCTATCCAGACTCGCCTCTATCCTTCTGCCTATCCATGATCCAGCCAGGGGAAGGGGGGATGAAGGCCTTTACCGCTACGTCCAGGTGTTGTACCACTCCACGTCAGTGTGTGTGTGTGTGTGTGTGTGTTAGCAGCTTTCACTCCAGACCCGTCGCAAAAAAAGGACGGCGTGCCAAGGTGACTTCCTCGCCCGTGCTGTTACCACTATGAGAGAGAGAGAGAGAGAGAGAGAGAGAGAGAGAGAGAGAGAGAGAGAGAGAGAGAGAGAGAGAGAGACCCGGCTACCACGATAGCGGTACGAGTGATAATGGAGATATGTACATGGATACCAGGATGCTCACATGATCTCTCACAATGAAGGGTGGATTACCATCGCTGCTCACAGGGGCTGTTCGTGGGAGCTACACACACACACACACACACACACCCTTACCTCTGTGGGAAGAATCAAGTAAGGAGAGAGAGAGAGAGAGAGAGAGAGAGAGAGAGAGAGAGAGAGAGAGAGAGAGAGTCGGTCCTCCATCTGGTATTCCCTTCATGCCAGAGTCCCTTGTTAATACAGCTGCAGGAGAGGAGTGTTGACAGTGTGTCTCATATTGTCGTCATCCAACAACAAAAATTAATCTCCTCATTTTTTCCTTGACTGCTCCTTTTATTTAGCCTGTGTCAACAGTGATTTTGTTGGCCGGATTTGTCTTATTATTAACATCCTCATCAAAGCTGAATTGACTTCACCGTGTTGTTTTGTAAAGTGACGTAACCGCTTCGTTGTGAGACACGGGAAAAAGAAATGGAAAAAACACGGATGATAAAGAATTATGTAAAGTTGTATAAAGTTATGAAAAAGATATATATATATATATATATATATATATATATATATATATATATATATATATATATATATATATATATATATATATATATGATAGATCTTTAGAAAAACCTCAGTAAGAAGCTGGTGGAAAATGTAGATACATTATTTTTTTTTTTTACATATGTGGTCAGACAGTAGCATGGGTTGACAGAAACTGGTGGACAGGGCGGTGATCGTCCTCAGCAATAGCTCTGTCGTCGACGGTTGGGATGTAAAGGAAGCGGTAGTAAACCCCCTGGGACTGGCTTATACTGGCCTCTCTCTCTCTCTCTCTCTCTCTCTCTCTCTCTCTCTCTCTCTCTCTCTCTCTCTCTCTCTCTCTCTCTCCCCCTCCTCCCTGTGCGTGGAGCGTCCCTCCCTCGCGTTGGCAGCAGATCCTGAACAGCTTTAGGTGGCTGATGTTAGACCATCCATTGTAGCGTTCCAGCAGATCAGGAGGGCCTGTTGTGGGCGTGTGATTTCAGACTGTGAGTTCACTGTAGTAAACACAAGGGACTTGGTGGCTTCAGGGATGAGGTGGTATGTATCCGGTGATGAACGCTGGAGGGAATAGGTGTATTATCAACCCGTGTGTGTGTGTATGTGTGTGTGTGTGTGTGGGTGTGTGGGTGCGACAATTCTAGAGAAGATGAGCACTTTTGTTTGGTATCTGTGTCCCCGTCTCCGCCTCCTGGGATGTCTGTCGTCTATGTCCCCATCTTTGCCGGGGATGTCTGTCGTCTATGTCCCCATCTTTGCCGGGGATGTCTGTCGTCTATGTCCCCATCTTTGCTGGGGATGTCTGTCGTCTATGTCCTCATCTTTGCCGGGGATATCCGTCGACAATGTCCTCATCTTTGCCGGGGATGTCTGTCGTCTATGCCCTCATCTTTGCCGGGGATATCCGTCGACAATGTCCTCATCTTTGCCGGGGATGTCTGTCGTCTATGTCCTCATCTTTGCCGGGGATGTCTGTCGTCTATGCCCCCACGTCCGCCAGGGGCGTTTCTCGTCTATGTCCCACTAAGATCCATCTCCGTCTTGTGTTTTCTTTACCAGAAGTAATGAAATACCTCATTTCCCTTCCGTATGGAGCCATGTTTACGCGCGGGGAGATGATCGTATTACTTGTGCTTACCTTAACGTATACCTAGCCAACGTTGGGTGGAGGGGTTTTCCTATTCCCACGTCTCGATCTGGGGCCGAACCTCTCATGTGTGTTCGTCTGTTTAGTCAGGCTGTTGGAGGCTGCTAGTCATTGCCTAGCATAATCACCATATCCTGGTTACGCCGACACAACACTCAGGATGTGGAATTTGATTCCATCAGTCGTTCCTTGGGGCAGACTGCTTGATGGATAGATAAAGTTTGTCTATTACACAGTCAAACAGTAACCCATATTTTCCTCTCGTGTATTGATACATTGTTGTTCATATTATTGATATTTTAGCTGCCGTAAGTAGCTGTTCTCGTGCTGTGTGATTGACACCTTCGTGTCCATGTGGGTCTGTGTACGCGTGAGTCTGGGTTTACCTCGCTCCTGCTTAAGGCAGGACCCATCTTTCTCTCAGTCCTTCCATTTGTTACGACGTCTGTGCTTCTCTTGGTGTGTCTGCCCTGGCATTCTTACCTCTCACTTGTCTTAACTGTATTTACACCTGTCGTACGCAGTTTTGTTGTTCCTCTGTCGATTTCCTCTTCCTGTCTCCTACCGTCTTATCCTGCTATTTTTACCTTCCTCTCCCTCTTGCGTCGTTCTTGCGTCGTGTTCCGCCTCTCTGTATCCTTATCTAGTCCGTCGTCCAGTTGTGTGTCGTTCTATTACCTGCCTTCCCTCCTCTGCTGTCCCCCGCACCTCGCTGCCTATTCACCCTCCCCCTTTGCCTCCTGTCTGTCTCTTCGGATTTGCAAATATGCGACGGAATTACTTCTCATGTATACATATGAGAATTTCACCGGGGAGAGACTGGGATAACCTGGAACTTAAGTCATAAAATCAGCATCTTTTGGCCGTGAGTGGACCTCGAACCTCAGGTTCATACCGCAGTCAAGTGAGACGTGGAGGTGCGCCAAGTGCCGGGGGACCTGTTGAAGTGGGTACTACTGAGAGGGGCGATGGCGAAGTTCCAGCGTCTGCATACAGTCAGACGAGGGCGGCGGAGGTGCTTACATGGAGGTACACGAGTTGCTCTCGTCCCTATAGTCATCCTGAGATTGAAGTAAGGGAAAGGAAAGACTCATTTCCTCAGGGAGAGCGTGTGTGGAGACTCGCTCCACCACGGAGGGTGAGTGAGCCTTGACGGCGTCTTATGTGGAGCGACGGTGGTAAGGTGGTGGTGGGAGGACCCCGGGGTGCTAAAGCCATTGGGGCGGGCGGCGTCGCCTGTGACCAG